>NW_017306767.1:1027953-1041514 GCF_000935625.1 Nanorana parkeri | reverse complement strand
TCCTCTCGGTTGCCCCCATCCCCCCCCCCCCCCCCACCTTAGATGGCAAAAATGCTAGGGAGGGACACCACTGTCCACCGGCATTGCAAGCCTGAAGCCAGCAGCCATGACATCCTAGAGGACTGAACACAATTGGCGATTTCATATGCAAGCTCCTGTTTACTTAGATAAGAGCGCTGTCAAGTTCCACAGCTGTTCACTGTGCAAATGTATGCTCGTAGGACATGTTACTATCTATATTATAGTAGAACTACAGCCGAACAGCCTAACACAATGGAAGTACATATGCTGTATGTAAATAGTTTGTGAAACACTGTAGTAATTCACCCACCCAAGCCACACTGCAAAAACAAAAGGCTGATACCATTATTTATGACAGCAGCTTTGCAGCTGCCTGTGTCATGTTCATTGGATTATAATCAAAACTTCAGAAAATGGCAACAAAACTGCCATGCATATGGCCAGCATAAGTGACGGAGGATGCCGGTGGCTGATTCAGCCAGCTTGCGTCCATCACCTTAGGGATCACGTACACGGCCTTTTTGTTTTAAGTCCAAGCTGCATTTCTTCCTCATACAGGTCAATGTGAATGCAACAACAACTCAAAGTACCATTTAAAATAAAGAAAGGCAAATCGAAGCGCCTTGAAAGTATGTGCATCAGCACGGTCAATTGTAGTCTACAGCAGGAGCACGTGTGACAGAATGGTAACATGGTTGCACCATTGGACACCAGTTGTCATCCAATAACAGTAAGTGTCTGGACAAGGACCTTCATGGCTCAATCACCTGGTACTATATTGAATTAAAACTATAGCCCCATGGTAAACAAATGTGCTGCAGCACTGTAAATGTATCAGCACTTATTAGTACCCTTGTACAACTTACAGAGAGCTGTTGATCCTGCCAGAGATGTCCAACTCATGCAGCTTCCTATGATGAGGTGACAACACTGCTGCACTGCTTTTGAATTAGCATTGTCACCCTTACATAAGCTCGGACTTCTTGCCCTACGATAAGATGATAAGTTGCTGGGGGTGTGTCTATTAGCATTATCACTGCTGATTTGTCAGACCATAGCTGTCAATCAGCGGCTAGCCTCACCTAGTCCTGCCCACTCCTTTCTGAATGGAGAACACTGCCTCTGCTGGTGAAACCCTCCCAATGTGAGCTGCAGTGTCTGGAAGGGGGGAGCATGTGAGGCATAAAAAGGCTTTGGCTCAGGGGAGATAATAATTTTTTGTAAGGCTTTTGCATGACATAGCAACAGGATTTGGGAACTCATTAGATGGTCACGCAGGCGCTTTTAGATGCACTTTAATGATGCTAAGTGGTTAGCACTTCTGCCTTATAGCACTGGGGTTCCAAGTTTGAATCCCGATCAGGACACTATCTGTGCTTCCATATGTTTTCTCCAAAAACATGTTGGTAAGTTATTTACTGCTGCCTAAATTGACCCGGTCAAGCGATATGTGGGCAGGACTGATGTGAATGTACAGTATGTAAAGCGCTACGTAATAAGATGGCGCCATATAAATGCCTATGATTAAAAAAAAAAGCATCTGAAATGACATTAACATGTTAAAGCGTATGTACAATTTTAGTAATCGAGTTTCGGTCAACCTTAATTTTAGGTAAAGTGACCCAGCTGTACATGTTGGGTGTATATGCCACATGACAGAGATTGTACAAACCTATTAAAAGAAGAAAGAGGCTAATAATTATAATAATAAAAAACACAATACATGTCCAGAAGTACATCAGAAATCATGTTTAGCTAAACAGGTAAAAGCTAAAAGTTACCATGCAGAAAAAGAAGAAAACAGTTAATAGCAAAGCTGAAAGTAGCTGCTGGGGGACTTGGGGCTTTTGAAGCTGGGCGATCGGGGAAAGGACGCAATGCTTGGACTGTTAGTCAGCGGCAGTGACATGTTCTTGTCCAATGAAAACTGCCCACTCTCGGGACTGGGCAGTTCCTGGAGCTGGTCAACTGATTCGGCCTTGCTCTTATAGGCGTCAAGCAGTTGCGAAGCCATCAACACCTGCACGGTTACTACGTAACACAGCACACAACCACAAAAAGAAAAAGAAAAAAAAAGGAGGGGGAGGCATAAGGTCTATTTCAACGGAATAAACAAAAACAAAAAATAAGAGTGTTCTCTTTATTGTGCAAGGGGTGTTGCAGGCGATTTCATGTGATGCTAAGCAAATTATTCACAAAATACACTTTCGCACGAATGCTTAAAAGGTCAGTCTACCCAAAACGGATATTTTATTGGTGTATAGGGATGCACCGATACCGGTTTTTCGGTATCGAGTACCGATATTTTTTTTTTTCCAGTACTCGCCGATACCAAATACCGATACCGGAAGGCTCATTAAGGAAGCCAGGCGCGAGGGAGCATGGAGCCGGCTTCCGCGCCTATCAGGAAGCCGGGCAGTGTGGAATGACTCGCTGCCCATCGTCCTGATACTGGAAGTTCCGGTATCGGGCTAGAGATCGGCGCCTAAAATACTCGGCATCGGCCCCGATACTACTATGAGTATCGGTGCATCCCTATTGGTTTATGTTGGAGAGTTCACCCAACTGACAGTTTCTTCCATCTCTTGTGGACTCCACTCTCCTGGCTGGAAATCCTATTTATTTTATAGGATGAAGGATGTAACTGGAGAAGCTGGAACCCACAAAGGTGGGCAGGAAACAGAGTTGGGAATGCCATAGCAGAGAGATCTCACCATTGAGGTATCCAAGAACCTGGGGACAACTCATCCTACCAGACTCTACATAACCAAGATATCAGCTTCAGATGGACTGACCCCTTAAAAAGACAACTCCTCAAAGTCTGTACCAATAGAAAACTGTGATGAGTATAGCATGCAACTGTTTCCTCAAATTAATATCTAATAGCGTTGGACACTCATCAGCCTGTGCCTGGATCTCCCAAAGAAATCCACGGGGAAATCTGACACCTAAAACCTGGAAAAGCAAACTGCGTGCTATGCAATTTGCTAAAACCGGAACCACTGACTTGGAGATCAAAGATGAGTCTAATTTCATGCTACATTCATCTTCATCACCAACACATTCTATGACGAGTTGCCCTTTAAATGCTACAAAGCTAATCTTAAAACAATTTACTTTAAAACTCCACTGAAGAGACACATACATGTGTTTCAAAGCAACATAATGTTGATGTACAAAACTGACATACTGCCATCGTCTTGACAATGACAGGATGTTTGAGACTCTGGCAATGTGTAACATTAATGTGCATTATCAAAACAATTGCAAAGAAAATTCTATTGTTGCCTATAGCAACCAGAATCCAGCTGTGTACTCTGTGCTATAGGTTAGCAACAATATTTATTTAGCACTGACATAATGTAGCACTTTACAGAGAACACTGAACCCGTCCCATCAGTACCTGAAGGATTGGGTCTCTATAACGAGGGTCGCATATACAAACGCTGGCCACTTTTGTTCCCCATGGTCCCTGTGTGTTGTGAAGTAGTCACCGCTCCAAGTCCGCCCCAGGGATGGACTACAATCTCAATACAAGTGAGTGAACTAAACATGAGAGTGTAATCCATTCTGGGAGTGAGCTTGGAGCGGTGACTACTTTACAACACACACAGGGACCATGGGGAACATAAGTAGCCCCCCTCCAGAAGGAAGGACAGTGTCAGCACCAATTCAGAGATGATTGGAGGATCTGCGGCCGAGTGATACACAAATAAGATAATTTTTTTTTGTTAATAGTTAGGGTACTTGTATGTATTTTTAAGATTTAATTACTCAGTTTAGCATCACTCTAAATTGGGCTTGCCATCAGGCACATAAGACTACGGCAAAGTGCAACATGAAGTTTATATATTCTTCCTTATTTTTGCATAGGATTCCTGACACAGTCCAGAAATATAATAGCGGGCTAAATTACTTCAACCAAATGTAGCTGACAGTGTATTGACTGCAGTAGAAAGTTTAGATCGTAAGCTCCTTTGGCCACAAGGACTGATGTGAATGGTTCAATCTTCTCTGTAAAGGGTGGAAAAAGTGCCAATACTATACAAATGAATCAGTGACCACAGATGAACTTCAATACGCATTTTGTCAACTTTTATAGATACGTACGTGTGGAGTTTTAAAATAAATGTTTTTTTAGCATCAGCTTCAGGCGTAACCATTTCAATAATTAGCGATAATGTAAAGTCAAAACTTTATTACAACTCTAACTAAGACCAGTTGGTGTAAAAACTGACGGTCAAGGATTCATAAAACACTATTAGAAATATATTAAAGCTACAAGCTAACATACAGCATTTCATCTTTGTGCAGGGTTGTGTTGCTTTACAGGGAGCTCCCAGAATTTGGGAAAATCTACCAAAACGGGGCTCTAGGATACAAATGAAATCAGGGTTAGGCAACTCCGTCCCTACAATTGTTGTGGAACTACCAGTCCCCTGCAAGACTGACCGTTACAGGCATGGCTCCCAGAGGCACGTTGGGATTTGTAGTGAAAACACAGCTGGAGGGACGGAGTTGCCCACCCCTGAAATAGGTTATCAGAAACTGGAAATAAAGTATTGACCACCAATTTATTTCCTGAGTCCTTATGACTAGTCACTTAACCAATCAGAACGCGGGATTACACAGAGCATCCCATGTTCTGTAGCAATGAATCTCGCACAGATTCACTCCATTGTGTTGCTGGCAGCCTCAATGTGTGGACATGGGGAGCGGGGATCCCCCTCTCTCTTGTCTCGTCTTCCTGGACGTTTTTTTTTTATCTTTCCAGGAACAGGCTGCAGAGTGAGACCAAAAGAAGATGACATCAAATTTTATTTACAATAAAGTAATTTTCTAGGTTTTATTTCTACTTAAATTGCACTTTAATTCAATGAAACCTTCAGGTCCTCCGACCCAAACATCTATGTCTTGGCATCAATGCCAACTAAGCCCCTCGCCTTTTCCCAGAAGTGTCGCAGCAGGTGGAAAAAGCATCCTCACAACCACACATTGGGGAGGTCAAAACAATTTCTATATGGTGGCCCCTGAGACTACTAATATTGTATACCGTTGGATATGAATTATATGAACTTTGTATACAGTCGTGTGAAAAAGAAAGTACACCCTCTTTGAATTCTATGCTTTTAGGTATCAGGGCATGATACAATTTATCTGCTCCTTAGAAAGTGTTCATCAGAGCGGATGATATATGATGAGATGCGTTTCCAAGAACGTTTGTGAGCAAAGAACAGAAAGCACAACAGCGTCCTGTGTCACCTTCAATAAAACTTTATTGAGGAATAATAATTTTTAGTACTCAAAAATGTTCTCGGCAACACATCCCATCATATATCATCAGCTCAGCTGTGTGCTGTCTAGCAGGATTTTCTGCCTCCGGAGGGTTGAGCAGGTCTCAACCCTCCGGAGGCAGAAATAAAATCCACCCTCTGGGTGGATTTTATTTGATAACATGTTGCCAAGAATGTCTGTGAGTACCAGATATTATTATTGCTTAATAAAGTTTTATTGAAGGTGTCACATGCAGGTGCGCTTTCTATTTGTTCTTTAATGTTGTGCAGAGATTACCAAAAGTAGCAAAACTGTGCATATCCTCTTCAAAAATAAAAGGGAATATTTGTTTAAATGCATATCAATGAAAATTTCCCCTGCAGCAGGAACCGCTCAAGAGCTGTCCGTTTGTATCTACTAAAAACACATCATTTAGAAGAGTGGGGATAGAAACATTGTCATGTTTTTACTGTTGTCTTCATCCCCCAAATCTCCCCAAGACTGAAACAGAAAGCAGTAAGAACCTGACAAGGGTTCTAACTAGGGATGTCCCGATACCAACAGTAGTATCGGTATCAGGGGCGATACAGGGCATTTTCACGAGAACTTGTACTCATAAAAATGCCCCAATTCTTAAGGCCTATACTGGCCTTTTAAATGTTTAAACAGCAGCGGCTGTCCGAGTTCACGCGCTTGTGGGGACCTCGGCAGGCTACTGGGGACCTGCAGATAGCTGTCCTTGGCAGTGCCTATCTGGTTCTTTATCTTCTCCTTCCCGGCGCAGGCAGAGCCATGGACAGCCCCAGGGGTGCAGCCCCCAGGGCTAGAAGCTGGGGGTTCCCGCCACCCACTGACAGGGAAGGACTTGGCCGGGAGAAGGATGATGGTTGGGGGGACCCAGCAGCGAAGATGGTCGGCCGGTGGAAGAGGCCGGGTCCCAGCATTGCAGGTCTGGATGTGGAGGAGGCCAGGTCCCAGCATCACCGGTCCGTACGATGAGGAAGCTGGGTCCCAACATCACCGGTGAGCTGGAGTGCCCGCAGAACCACTGCAGATGTCCACGTTGCCCAGGTGAGATTGACACTCAGCCTGGTAAAAGGAATTCTGCTTTGGGGACATGTCTTCGTAAAATAATCGTTAGCTGCAGCCCGAATCGAGAGCTGGGCAATCACAAACCGCTGAACGTTCAGCTCACATCATCTCCCTGCAGAGAGCGTTCACTGTCATTCACCACTGCCCGCAGGGATTCCCCCCTCCCCTCTCTGTTTCTCTAGAGGGGTGGGCACAGATGGCTCTGGCTCTAGAAAGGCCGAACCAGCTGTCAATCAGACAGCAGGGTGGATCCTGACAATAATGTCAGGATCTTTCCCGACTGATGCACGGCCCTGCGCGGTCAGCAAATAACTGGCAGTAGCCCGCTAGATGTTGACTTTGGGTCACAGGAGGACATTAATCAAATGTCCTCCTGTGACCCAAAAGAGGACTAAAGCCAAAAAAAGGTTGGCTTTAATTCTCTTTTAAGTAACTCAAAAGTACTGAAGCCAGAGACAGCTGGAAAACTAGCATATTCAATGACAGCAATGGCAGCCCTCTATTGGTTCCCTTAAACTTGCACCAGCAACCCTGCACCCAGGTGGCCGCCATATTGGAGCCTGCAAGGGTGAAGCTTCTCAGGCAGGTGACAAATGACGGTCATTTTTAATGATAAATATTCTCAAACATGAAATGCTGTATTTTAACCATAAGCTGGTGAGAGAAATAAGCCGTGTGGATGTCAGTGTGTATTATTTATTATAGAAACATTTACTAAGAACACTAGTTTCTATCTACAGAACCGCGCACGCTACCAGCTACAAGCGCTGCCACTGGTCTACACACAACTATATCACACATACACGTGGCTGCACAAGCGAAATCTCTCAAGTGCCAAGATTTTCCAGATTGTTGAATGATTATTTTTTAATGGTGGGCTTTTTTTTTTTCATATACTGGAAATATATGAAGAATCCCACCGTGTTCTCTCTTTTCCTCAAAAACAAGGAAAGGTCACCATTCTGTCCCTGGATACAAAACCCAGCGGAAGGGTTACAGTTAATAGGCGGTTCAATGCCTCCTTTCCAGGACAGTGTGACAGTAACGGGATTGAACAACAGTTTCTGATCACCTTGGCAACAGTGCTATTTAGTGCGTGCACCAAGTCTAACATGGCAATCCTACCTTTGCAGTGCGTCACTCTCCGCTTCCCTTGTGATTACAGAGACAGAAAAAGAATTCCGGGTAAAGATGTGTTTAAAAGCGCCACTCTCAGATACCGAATGACCCACCCCTGGGGAGCCGGTGATACACAAAAGTCCCCCCCCCCCCAAAAACCCGTGGACACAAATCTATGAGGGCTGGAAAACTTTTTTTGGCCGGTGAAAAACAAAACGCCCCCCCCCCCCAAGAAGCCTGTGATACAAATCTATGGAGGCTGGTAAACAGGAACTTTGTGGACAGATGAAAATAGAAATCAGGAGCTCATCGATGAAAGGCATAAGCCAGTAGATAAATTATAATAAAGACTGGTCACTGCTGCTCTGTCTTTTTGTGCAGGGTGACTGGTCTTCTCTCCACCCCTCCTGTAGTTCTCTGCAGTCAGCCTGTGGTGGGAGGAGCCTGTGGACCCCTCCCATATCTCTTATGTACAGCACAGAAATTAAATCACTGTTATTTTTACAAGGTAATATCCAGGACTACAAAGGCAATTGGGGCAGACAAAGTAGATTTAAATCTTTTGTGGCTATTGAGAGTTATATATATTTAAAAGTATGTTTTGATGCCCAGAACTCAGCTTTAATACATAATATATTGGACTTTTTTTTCTACAATGTGCAAACCATATTCATATTTCATATACTAGCAATGCTACTTCTTCAGAGATGAACTCCTCCTAAACTTTTATATACATATAATACTTTATTGCTAAGCGTAAAAAATAAATTAGGCCCAGTGTCACATATCTACTGCTGGAGATTTCCCCTCCATTCTTCTGTGTCACTGGAACAGGAATTAGCAGAGAGAGTAGAGTGACAGCAATGAAATCCTCAAATGAGTTTTAACCATTCAACAAGCTATTCAAAATTGAAAAAGAAAGGTTTGGGCCGAAGTTGGGCTTTTTAGAACTTCGGCAATAAAACAAAAAAAAGCTAACCCCTGTAGTGGTGCTACCCCTGCACTGCAAGGGTTAAATGTTCGTTTTGTCTAGGGGGTCCAAATAAAGCAGATTTACTCACCTGATCCTCCGTCCTGCAGCAGTCAATGCATACCTCCGCTCCAGCTGTGGTATGTCCCTCGGCGTCCTTACATCTACAGCAAGTCAATAGACCTGCATTAGTCAATGGACCTTCATTAGGGCTGATGACATCAGCTGGGCATAGACCACTCCGGAGCCTGGGGGAGAAGAGGCTGCGGGGATCAGTCTAGCAGTCCAAAAGGGACCAAATATCAGGTGAGTATATCTGCTTTTTGTTTTCTAGACCAGTGGTTCTCAACCTGTGTAACCTGAGGACCCACATTTGTCACTGGTCGTTAAGTCATGACCCAAGTCATGGTACCGAGGGTTCCAGTGCGGGCGATCGAACTGTGGGTGGGAGGTGCATTTAGGGTGCCATTCAAATGAATGGCAATGCAACATACCTCCCACACCAGAATGGGACTGTGCGATTAACGCACTGTACTAGTGTGAACAGGCCCTCAAAAACACTGACAGTCTCACATACAACACCAGTCTCCCTATCTTATGAGAACTGGAGTGCATCCTCAGCCTGGGGTCCAGTGTGGGCTGCTGTGCTGTAGCTCCATTCATGTGCATTGCTAGTACAGCCCCCTTGCGTGCCCTGTAGAGGTTCCGGGAGCCAGAATGTGACGTCACTCCGCTAAAGGCACCAGTACAGGACACACGAGGGAGCTGTAAGCAATGCACGTATGAATGGCCATAGCCCAATCCCACCCCACCTCAAACTGACTCTCGGCATCGGGTAGCATATTTTGAATGGCTGCTTGGCGTGAGAACTGACAGTGCTGCACGGGGGGGGGGCTGTGGAGCCTCTCACCTAGAAAAGTAGAAGGCATACGGTTACGGTGACCCACTGAACATGGAGTCGCGAACACACCAGTTGAGAACCAAGGCTCTAGACTAAACGAGCACTTAACCCCTACAGTACGGGAGTACCCCCACTGCAAGGGTTAGCTTTTTTTTATTCCTGGAGTTCTTCTTTAACCATATGAACTTCTGGAGTGAAAATTCTCCTTGATACGAGAAGGGGACATCTGTTCATTATTAAAAAAACACTATTTACTTACTATTATCTTTGAAACATAAAACAAATCAGCAGTTTTTCTAGAAGTGTTTGCAGTTTTCAATGTGAAAATACAAAACAAAATCATAATCAACAGGTAACATAAAACAAACCCAGTATGTCGTCTCCCATACAAACACATGGATTTGTGATCCCCCACCCACCCACATTGTCCTACATTGCTCCAAAGATTATACAAATCACAAGTTATAAATGATATAACAAGGAAAACCTATTAAAGGAATCTGTGTGATTAGGAAACACATTGGGATATAACATAGGGGGATGATGATTAGGAAACACATTGGGATATAACATAGGGGGATGATGATTAGGAAACACATTGGGATATAACATAGGGGGATGATGGGCAGTAACACAAGGTACCAGTGCATATAAACACGTGCCTATACTTCCTTCTAAAGCGGACCTAACAGCAGATATATTTACTCATGTTACATGCATGCATGCCAAGTAATGTGTCAGTGTAACGTTTCCATATATTTATTACCTCTCATAGAGATAACAGTACTCCCCCTGACAAAATCTTCATTTGCTTTTCTCTCTCCAGAAGGAAGGCACCTTCTTTGTTCGGCTACCATTGAGGGTCATCATCTACGTCCTGGACTGCGATGCCGGCTCAGTGATGACACAATCATGTAAATCCTGGTGTCTGTGCAGTTCTTGGCTGCGTTCACAAATGCCTGACTCAGATCAGGCCCTGCTGCAGCCTCTGAGATTGTGATTTGCACCAAAGCTACCTTGGACAGTCTGACTACAATAGGAGCGGAGACTGAGGAAATGTTTATTCCTGCCTACAGGAGACTGAATAAAATATCTCAGCCTAGAATAAGTCACTGAGGACTGCTTTTTAATAATAAAAGGTAGAACAATGATACTGTAGCTGTATATTGTGACATGTCTGGAATGTATTTTTGCAGGCTTGTGAAGATAATGAGAGATTGCATGCCTGAGATGTTCCCAAACCCAGAGCTTGGTGCAAGTTGCAGCTCACTTATGTGATTGCTCACATCCCACAATGCCTTGTGGGCATCTTGATGACCTATCAGAGTTTAGAATTGGAGCAAAGTAAACCTTTTCTGGGAGCCAGTGTGCGCTATGCTGAGCCTGAACCCACCACTGACAGCTATAACATGTTTGGCAGGAGGAATGGCCACATAGCGCCTAATATTTAGAATTTTTTCACAGACATACGACTAAGAAATCAGGACCCTGAAACCTGCACAGCTGTTCTTCTGAAATCACACATGGGGGCTGATGTATAAATCTTCTGCACCAGCATGAAGCTGGGCGACTGGCGTTCGCATGGCATTACCACCACCAGATGGAGCCGAGGAACATAGCAAATTCTTTTCGCTAGGTCCTTTAGCAGCCAAGGCAAAAAGGCCAAAAGTGTGCCCCCTCCATGAGCTGTGAGCTACTTCAGCAGCATAGGTTACAGGTCCTGCACTTTTTGCAGCCCCCTTCCGCTAAAGCGCCCAAGGTGACCTCCTATTCTGCCTACCCCTCGGCCCGGCCCTGCTTGGGGTTACCCTTAGGAAGTTAAACAGTAATAAGTGGAGTTGGTTCAAGCACACCAGCACAATAGCAATAGACATACGCCTGTAGTAGAGATGACAGTGACCTGCATGCTGGTAGGCAATTTAAGCAAGAACAGGGCAGACCTGTCACTGCTTGCCATTAATAGCAGAAGATGGGCTTGTGTGCTGGAGGCCTGAGCCCTATGCACACTTGTAGTATTTGCATTCAGAGCAAATGACTTGGCTTTATTTGCATATGTTTTCGATTCATAGCAACAAAACTCATACCTCCATAAAAGTAGAATATTACATGCAATCAATAAAACAAGGATTGTACATAGAACAATATCGGACCTCTGAAAAGTACAAGCATGCATATGTACTCAGTACTTGGTTTGGGCCCCTTTTGCAGCACTTACTGCAATTACTTTTGCACGATATTCTAATTATTCGAGTTTCACCTGTATTAGGGCTGTGCAAATTAACAATTAATTTCTCGATTAATCGTTAATCTTTTTGATCGATTAATTTTTTTTTTAAACTCTGCACGAGCGCCAGCCAAGGCATTGGCCTATACACATACAGCACAGCAATGAAATCATACAATGAACTAGGATCACACTAATCCAGCACGTTATTATTCTGAGTTGCCCCACCTGAGATTAATAACGTGCTGGATTAGTGTGATCCTAGTTAATTTTATTACTTCATTGCTGTGCTTTATGTGTATAGGCCAATGTAGTTGGATCTGTATGTGCATTATAATTAATCGAAATTAATCAATTAAAACATTTTTTGATTAATCGAACACAAAAATTTTAATCATTACCAGCCCTAATTATATATATCTTTGAGACCCAAACTATTAAATCTATCCCTGGGAGGGCAGGTAATGTGCAAATTATTTTAATCTATTAAACCAAATAGCCTTCCGAGTCTGTGTCTGCTCTCATTCATTGGTAGCTTGCATCCATTACTGACAACTATGACAATCCAAATTGATTTACTTCCTCCATTTGTATGGTCCTGGTGGCAGTGAAAACCCCATATAATATTATTATTATTTTTTACACTCAGGTTTGTATCTGAAAAAGCACCAAGGACAAGTTATATAGTCAGTTTAGATGCATATATGGTTTTGCAGTGTTCCCTTTTAAATGACCATTATTACAGTCTGTTGTCAGGGGGATAACACATAATATATAGAACAAATATAGGAATGGAGAAAATGGCCACTTGCGGACAAATTGTACTTTCCACATTTCAGCCATTATCAGATGCACATGCTCCACCTAGATTTGCACAACGCACAGTTGCTGGTAACTGGGATTAGTGCGCTGAATGAATCATGACAATTAGGATTGGAGTAATCACAGCACAATTGGCTACATGACGCCAGATCCAGATTCATTTAAATGGCCAATTAAACCACCTCACTTGCCCTCTGCTGTAAGCTCTTCTTACTGTTGGAGACCTGCATGTCCTCATTTAGCACAGAACTCTGGAAGACGCTTTAATAAACAATAGCAGCAATAATAGTAACTGTTGACACCTCATCCAGCGTCCCTCGTCTTCAGTTCCAAATGGCTTGAGGATTAACATTGTAAAAACAATTGGATTTATGAAGTTAGAAAAAGGTACAGCTGAGCCCCAAAGTTCCAAATGAATGAACCAATAGCAACCACCTATCTTCTCTTTAGTCTGCTGACTACAGTAAGCTGATGTGATTTGTTGCTGGAGCTTAAGGACCATCAAAAATGGACTTTGACTCAATAAGCCCCAAATTATGGTCTTATTTACCAATGCATCTGATCAGATTCTCTCCATCTCAGCTTACCCTCTACTGGGAGGAAAGAGGAGAATTTGTTTGTTTGCTATGGGAAGCGCAGATGGTTCTTTTCCAAGAGTATGTGGACACCCTCAAAAGTTCAGGAATAACCAGTGAAGGGTACTGCCAATGCTATAGCATACAAAGACATTTAGACAATTGTGCTCTGCCAAATGAATAGTTCCACTGACTGGGCCCCTGTGTACAAAGCCAGCTCCATAAAGACATGGTTTGATGGGTGTGGTGGATTTCAAGTGGCCTGCACAGAACCCTGACCTCAACCCTACTGAACACCTTTGAGATGAATTGGAATGCCAATGGAGAGCCATGCCTTCTCATCCAATATCCAGGGCCGGCCTTAGGGGTGTGCGAGCCGTGCGAACGCACAGGGCGCCATGGCAACAAGGGCGCCGTGCGGTCGACACAGCTCGTCCTGGACGCGGCTTCTCTCCCCCTCACCGCTGGGCGCTGGCCATCCTTCTAGGGAGGGGGGGGACGCAGGAGGGAGCGCTGCCTGCTGTCAGGATGGAGGAGCGGTGAGGGGGAGAGAAGCCGCGCCC
>NW_017306767.1:1020365-1027790 GCF_000935625.1 Nanorana parkeri | reverse complement strand
TTAACCCCTTCATGACTGAGCTTGTTTTTAGTTTCTGTTCGTAAATGACTGACACACTTTTGACATTTTTGCTGTGTGATTCTTCCACGTCAGTAATATACTTTCTTACAAAGTGCACCCACGCATATTATATATTGTTTTTTAGAAGACAGATAGACACACATATGTGATTTAAATATGTAGCCCTAACGCCTCACTTAGGACAAATAAAATATAAAAAAAAAGAGAAAAAAACGTTAAAAAAAAAAAGCTTAAAAAAAAAGCTTAAAAAAAATGCAATAAATACATTCATTTATTTGTCCCTTATTTTATTTTATTTTTACACATTTTTTTTTTTACACTTTTTTTTTTTTTTACACTTTTCACTTTTTTTTAAACTTAAAAATTGTATTTTATTTATTATATCAAGCAGTCATTGTGAATTAATCTCACTATTACTGCTTGATAAATTAATAAATTTTTGGTTATTATCAGGCTGCTTCAAACTTCAGAACAGCCGATAATAAGTTAGTGACACTGATCCTGCAGCAGTTCAGGATTCAGCTGTCACTAAAGGTTTTCTGATTGTTGCAACAACGATCAGCAAACAAACATTCTTCTTCCAGGAATAGATACATTGTAGGAATAGACACATTTTGTATCTATTCATGAAAGAAAAAAAAAAAACCAGTATAGCTTGAGAGAGATATCTCTCGATCTATACGAGCTGTCAGAATGCCGGCAAAAGCCGGCATCTGTGTCCGCTTTGCTTTGACTCTCAGACACCCGATATTAAGGTATCGGGTGTCTGAAAAAGGTTAACCCTTTCATTAATGAATGCCTCTGTAGTAAGGGCATCCATTAATGAATGTTAAAAGCTGATTCTCAGCGATTAACAGCCCTCTAAAGCAGCAAATAACTCGTCACGTACAGTGTACGTGACAAGTCATTTGGTCCCTGCACATGTTACATATCGCCGCGAACGTCGGAATGAGAGCAATAATTGTAGGGCTATTAATCACTGATAACACTAAACTGATGAGCAGTAAAAGCTTTTAAAGCGTCACCTATGGTCAATTTTGGGCATGGTAATTTTTTGCGATTTCGCGGGTGCGTGCAATTTTAACGCATGACATGTTTGGTGTCTATTTACCCGACGTGACCCCGCTTTTTATATTTTACCAAAAATATGGGTAATAAATGGGTGTGGCCACTGAGGGGTGAGTTCACTGAGGGGCGCTGTAAAGCTTTCTCGCACAGGGCGCCTAAAGGCCTAAGGCCGGCCCTGCCACCATCAGCACCTGACCTCGCAAATGCTTTTTAGGCTGAATGGGCACACATTCCCACAGGCACACTCCAAAATCTAGAGGAAAGCCTCCCGAGAAGAGACTGTCATACCCGCAAAGGAGTGTGTGGGGGGGTCTCAATATTAATGTGCATGGTTTTGAACTGGGAAGTCCAACATGCTAACACAGGTGGAATTATCCAGTGGCCACATAATAGAAATAAAACCCACAAGGATTTTGAATATATGTAACATAAAAAAAAGGAATACAAGTACTCACCAGCGCTAAAGACGGGATCTTTGGGTTTGCTGAAAAACAGTTAAAAGATGACACAGTTAAAAATTAAAATCTGAATTTTTTTTGTGTATATAAAATAAAGAACTTTACCAAAGTCTGCAATCTCTTTAGACTAGGGAAGCACCGATAAAGGTTTTTTGGTATCGAGAAAGAGGAGCAATATTTTTTTGGTACTTGCAGATACCGAGTAAAAGTTCCTTGTGCCCTGATTATCAGGAAGTCGGGCGGCAGATCATGACCCGTTGCCCGGCTTCCTGATTGCCTGTGAAGCCGGTGTTCTAGCGAAAGAACACCGGATTCAGAGGCTGCCTGGCTTCATGATCAATCAGGATGCGGGTCATTACGTGCCATCCAGCTTCCCGATTGGTTAGTAAGCCAGGCTGCTTAGCAACACGTGAAGCCAGCTTCCTAGCCAATCAGGAAGCCGGGTGGCACATTAGGATCTACCTCCCTGCTTGGCTAGGAAGCTGGCTTCATTTGTTCCTAGGGATCCCGGCTTGCGGGTCATCACCCACCGCCCGGCTTCCTAATTAGAAAGGAATGGAATAATAGTGGATTATGCTGAATTAAAACTGCAGCTCTTCCCCTTATTGACCAAAGCTGAACTTGGAAAATGTGGTGTTAGAGACATGCTCACGCAAGAGCGACCACCACCAAAGCATGCAGCAGAAAAGTACACAGGATACTCTCGCCACCTGACTGGGCTCAGACATCAGGGATAGGGCTCAGCCCATTACCAGGGCCATGAATTATCACAGCAGTTAGGGGCATGCCTTACCCTATGCAAATGCTGACATTGTGAAAGTCAGTGTTTGCATAAACACTTCGGTATTTCAGCCAGGATGTATAATCTGGCATCTTATGGTAACAACTATGTGGTAGAGGAGATTGCGTTAACTTACAGATTGCATGACCACTCTAAAGTAAACCTGTCATAAAAAGAAACAACCAGATGGAACCCAGAGGGGTTGGTACTGTTCTAATGACACAGAACACTCACAATACTTTCACTCATGCTGACCAATATGTTACACCTACAGGATTACTTTACATGTACAAGTTGCTAAAGTCAGCTACATTTGCATATGGCCAGCTGGGATTTTACTAGCTTTTTTTACTAGCTACTACCCACAGAGGAGGGCATTTGGGGGGCTTGCGAATCCCCCTTCATCAGAAGTAACAACAACCATCTTTGGTGGCATGATGGAAAAAGGAATAATGGTTCAGCATATATGTTGAAAGTGCAGGTACCAAACTGACAACCTCTTCATTAAAAAAAAATGCACTTTCAGTGCATGTCCTAATACCGTCAGTGTCTGAGCAGCAGCCAAATCAGCGTTTCTCCCTCTTGGCGGTGACTCAAACCTGGAAGCATCAGAGAAGCAGTAGGCTGGTGGGACCCGGAGTGAGCCAGCTCCAGCTAAGGATTTTAGGGCTTTTAGGTTGACCAGACACTGTTATATTTTTTTTTGGAACGAAAAAAAATAGAACAGATTCCTCTGTCCACAAACTAATCTCCTGCTGTGTCCTTTGTATTCTGACAGCGGCGAGTGTACCACTGTCAGAATACTCGAACAGTGAGGGCACCTAATTGTCTGCCCTCACTGTTCACCTGAAGATTTTCCATCCAGCTTCTTCAATATTTTGATTGAAGGATGCTGGACGGAAGGATGCCGACAGGACCACCCACTGTGCAAATTCCAGCTGGTCTATCAAGTTTTGTTTTTCTGTAAAAGTCAGAGGCAGGGGAAGTAAAGTTCATTTTTGGGATCTGGTCTGATTTAATAAAATTGTTAGCATGCATGTGAACTTGGTCTCCTCCCTTCCCTGTTGTATATCAAAAGTACCCGGTCATCCAGCAATCCACGTTACATACACAATAGGACACCCGTACCAACGCACAACATTTATAAAACACACGGACAGCCGACTTCCTGATTGCATGACACTGTAAACTGTACATCCCAGATAAGGAAGATTCGCTAGACGTGAACTGATGTATTTAAAAGAAATCATAATGGACAATCTCGGGGGAAATTCCAGTACAGGAAACATCCGAATTCCAGACTAAAAATAAAATCCTCGCTCTGGCCGGCAGTGAACGGAATTAACAAGTATGCTCTTCAAGAATGCTGCAAAACATCTCGACTCTCGGCATGACGGGTCTGTAACACATAGCTAAAATAATCCGCCATCAGATGTGTCACGGAGCAGAGATTCTGAACTCTGGATCAGAGGATGTCGCAGTCATTAAATGTAGATGTAAGGGGTTTATTCACTAAAGAGCCAAAAGGATCCAGCAGCTCACTTCAGTCGAACCGAAGGGTTGCTGTACGGGCTATTCACTATAGCCCGTACAGCAGCCGAAGGCGGCCGAGCGGCTCAGCCAAGCCGAAGGCATATGCTTCGGCACGACTGAGCCGAAGTGACAGCCAAGGCGTGGAGAAAGGTCAGCGAAATCGACCGATCTCCTTGCAAATGACAGCTGGGCGGAGCCAGCCGTGATCTCACGGCTCGTCTGCCCAGTTGTAATGACAGATCAGCGTCCCCAAATGACCTGGGGAGGCTGATCTGTCATTAAACAATAACAACTGGGCGGAGCCAGCCGTGAAATCAGCTGCTGGAGCTTCGACTCAGCGGATCTAGATGTTGGATTGGCTGAGTCGAACTCCTTCTGCACTTTGGCCGAAGCAGCTGATATACGGCTGATATCAGCCGTACAAGACTGAAGTGAGTATCCGAACAGCGTTCGGCTCACTTCACTTCGGCTTGGTTATTCACTCGGCCGCCTTCAGCAGCTAAGTTAATAACCCCCTAAAACTCTAACTGGAGGACATTTAGTTTGCTGAAGGTTTGTGAATTATGAACAATTGCCATGTTTTTGTTCTGAACATACAGTTTTCACCTTTTTTTGTAATCCTTTTTATCTCAGTGCTGCTAATGACCTCCATCAACTTCCTGTCTACATGCACTCACTCCAGCATCCTTTCTAGGCCGGCTTCCCGTTTGTGAGATGGCTTGCTCTTAAAACCCATCCTTCCAGCCTCTCTACCCCTCCGCTGCAGCAGTGTGAGGATCCCCCAGTCATCATGTTCTATACATAGTGTATAGGATGTAAGGACACCGAGTGACATACCATCGCTGGAGCGTAGGAAGAGACCAGCAGGAGGGTGCTCTGTCACAGCCGGCCAGCTCCGATGATCGGATGAGTATAACTTATTTTCCTCCTTATTTTCCACTGCAAGGGTCAATAATATTTTCCCCAGAGTTCTAATTTAGCCAGAAAGAAGCTAATGCCAAACATGTGATCGTTGCACAAAAACAGCCTGTATGGCTAAGCAGATCTGTCAGACTATTTGTCGACACTTGTTGTGAGTCCCTGAACCTAATCTTCTATAAACCTAATCTCCTACCTCTCACTGTTTTTCTTGACGCTGGAAGAGCTGCTTGTGGACCCGGCGCGATTCCGGCTACTTTTGGCATCACCAGCACTCTCTCTCCGACCTCCAGGAGAAACACGTTCAGTAGAGTTGGTTCTTTTGACATTACTGAAAGGAAGCAAGGCAAAAGACTGATATAAGAAAATGAGGCGAGCAGCATTAGATATATAATACATTCAATAAAACAAAAACTGCACATTAGACAACACAAGACAACACAAAAAGACTATAATAGGCATCGCACCCCATTATAAGCAAAGCCAAGTGGGCCTCAGGATAGAGATCATACATGCCAAGGCTAAGCCAAGGTTATACAATTGCTAGGCTGGTATTACCAAGTAGCTTTTAATAAGTTGATATTATGACCCCGGGCAGAAAATAAAGGGTTGTATAAACAAGACTCAAAGGGGGGAAATTATCAAATCTGGAGCAGCTGTGCATGGCAACCAATCGGCTTCTCTCTTCAGTTTGTTCAGTTTGGGATTTGAAAATGAAAGAGAGAAGCTGATTGGTCGCCATGCACAGCTGCTCCAGATTTGATAAATTCGCCTCATTACCTTATTGTTGTATTATTCTTATACAAAGTTTTATCGTTTCCACTGCACCTAGAACTGGCTTGATGTCATGAGGTCTCCATGGAATGTTGTTTTGGTTCTACAATGTCCACATGGCAACAAAATTTGGTAAGTATATGTAAACCCCCAATTAAATGACACGTTGTTTCCTGAAGCACTGTGCATCATAAACAATTGTTTCGTATTTTTTTTTTTAAAAAGAAGAACTCCAGGCAAAAGTTTTCTAAACCCTTGCAGTGCAGGAGTAGCCCCACTGCAAGGGTTAAAAGGAGAACTATGGGATCAGGGTTTTTCCCCACAGTTCTCTTAAGGGTCACGGGAGGACACAAACTAGCGACCTCCCGTGACCCAAAGCTCAGTATATCGCGGTGTACTGAGACGCCGCAGCCGGAACTGATCCCGACATCACTGTCTAGATCCACCCAGCTGCGTGATTAACAGCTGGCTCTGCCTATCTAGAGGCAGAGCCATCTGTGCCCGCCCCCTCCCCCGTCCGTTCCGCCAGTCAGCGCCAGAGGATTGGAGCGGGGAGGGAAGGATCCCTGCAGGGAGCCGTGAGTGACAGTCACGGCTCTCTGCAGGGACAGGATTGAGAAGTGAGCGAACGACGGTATGTGTTCACTCACTTCCCGATCTACTGAGCCGACCTGTGACAGTTTCATTGTCACGTGTCGGTTCAGATTATGAGGCTGAGTGAAAATCACTCGCCTCATAGTTCTCCTTTAAGTGCTTGTTTTGGTCTAGGGGAAAAAATAAAACGTTATACTCACCTGATCCTCAGAACCGACTGGCTGCAGCGATCATGTGTCCCTCGGCGCGCTCATGTCCTATACACTGTGTTTTGGACGGTATCTTAGACCATTGCAGCGGAGGGGGAGCGAAGCTGGAAGGCTGTAAGAGCAAGCCAGTATAACTTTTAGCACCTAGAATAAAACCCTTGCAGTGCAGAGGTACCCCCACGCTGCAAGGGAGAAGTAAAGTTTTGCCTGAAGTTCTTCTTTAAATATCTGTCATCTTTTAGCCTCTGTTGTATCTCAGTGCTCTTGCTATCCTGCAGCCTCTTCCTGATAATATGCACGCCAGTGACAGTCTGCATGGCAGTTCTCAGAGCGGGTTTCCTAATAGTGACAGCAAACCAAACCTGCGTCATGTCAGTTGAAATGAACAATTGTTGTTTTCTAAACAGAAGCCAGTGTGACAACGCAGGAGCACAATTAGAAAACACAGCGTTGTCACTTTTAACAGGAAGTGCCTACATGAGGGTTGTCATGGTAGGAATCGTGCGTATTATTTCAATGAATGCCGCAGATTTAAAGGACCTAATGTGAGGTATGAAATGACAGTAACAGGGCAGGGGTGGGCAAATCCGGCCTTCAGCTGTTCTCGAACTACAAATCCCACTATGCCTCTGGGAGCCATGGCTGTAACTGTCAGGCTAGGTTCACACTACGGCGATCCGAGACCGCACGGCAATCGTACAGGAAACCGTGCGGACGGCCGCGCGGTCACAGAATCGCAGACTACCGGCGGTGTCATTATTTTCTAATGGCGCCCCAGACAGATCGCCCTGTGCTACCGCGATACCGCCCGTGCAATTGCGCGTGATCGCGGCTCAAAAAGCCGCGCGGTGCGTGTTGCAAAAAGAGGTACTTGGACCTTTTGTCAGCGATTGCCGCATGGATAGAACACCACTGAAACCAATGGGGCCTCGCGGCAATCGCTGTGAGCAATCGTGCACGATCGCGCGTCCCTGGATCGCTGATATCTGAACCTAGCCTTGGTCTTCATTGTCTCATGGGACTTGCAGTTCCAGAACAGCTGGAGGGCCGGAGTTGCACACCCTGTCCA
>NW_017306767.1:965128-1020354 GCF_000935625.1 Nanorana parkeri | reverse complement strand
ATGTTGACCTTAAAAAAAATGTCAAGACCTGGTATAACTACGGTAAGTAACACATATTCCTAAACTGATCATTCTTTGCCCTGGCTCAGATTACCAATTCGGGCAAAAGCATATAAAATGGAGTTTCCCTTTAAGAAACAGATGTGGTCTGAAACATGTGAACGTGGCATTTGGAGATACTTGGCAAGTAGATGATGGTGATTGCTGAGTGATGACTGAGGAGATATCAGCTTGGAATCTTTGTTATACTTTGGGGCCAATCTATAAAAACCTGTGAAAAGCAAAACTTGTGGAAATGGGATTGCAAATATTTGTAGCCCTCAACTGTCACATTTTGTAAACGTCTACCGCTATGACCACTGGAATGCATGGAATTACAGAAATCAGGAGTTTCCGGTCTTCCTCAAACGTTTTCTGTACAGTGTTACATATCTGCTGGTTATGTTGAGTAATTCCTGTCTCCACCTTCCATCATTTTTTTTCTCATTCATATTCACAGAGGAATGTTTCTATTGGCATAAAAAAGTCCGTGCCTGATTGAAGAATTCTCCCAATCTGGGTAGGCCAAGGAAACTATTCTGATTCTTCCTTTGCAGTCGTCATATTTTTACTTTAAAGTAAACAGGGACCAAAGCTACTACAATGTAGGTGCGATCTGGTATTCCTGCGTCGGTAACTTGCATTTTCCTGCAGCAGGAATCCCAAATCAGCTGTTTACGAGTGGCAGCTGTCACCCATTCAAGTTAATGATCGGGTAACAGCGGCCGCATTTGAAACGATTGTGTGTCCAGGGATAGTGATGTCATTGATTGTGCATACAGGATTAGTGTTTGATTCCTGATCTTATTACATACGATTACATGCGGTGTGCCTGAGTTTTGCCGCTTTCATATGCGGCCGCTGTCACCCGATCATTAGCTTGAATGGGTGATCGCTGCCAACTGTAAACAGCAGATTTGGGATTCCTACTAACGAGGGAGCATGAAGCTCACTTGACGAGGGAGCATGGAGCCGGCTTCCCGGCCAATCAGGAAGCCGGGCGGTGTGTAATGACTTGCCACCCAGCTTTGTGGTTGGTCAGGAAGCTGGCCAATCAGGAAGCCGGGTGGCAGGTCGTTGCCCACCCCCCGGCTTACTGATTGACCATAAAGACGGCTCCATCCTTCCTCGTCACCTAGTGACGAGGGAGCATGTAGCCGGCTTCCTGACCAACCCGATTGTTTGGGAAGCTGGACAATCAAGAAGTCAGGCGGTGAGTCATAACCCGCCTCCCCAGTTCCCGATTGGTCAGAAAGTCGGCTCCATGCTTTCTCGTCACCTAGAAACGAGGTAGCATGGAGACGGCTTCCCTGCTAATCGGGTAGCTGAGCGGCGAGTCATTACATGCCGCTCGGATTCCTTAATGGGAAAAAAAAAAAAATATTGGTACTCGATACCAAAAAAACGGTATCGGTGCATCCCTACTTGCATCCCTAAAGAAAACCTATCATGAGAGCAATGTGCGAGTTGCCTTCTTCTGAAAATACCAGCTGCCTAGCCGCCATGCTGCTCCTCTATCAGTTTCTCAGTCACTAACCTGGAAAGAGTATGCCAATTAGGAGCCATGACTGTACTTGCTGCATTCTTGTTTGAGTCAGTTACAAAGTGCTGAAGCCAAGAATATCGTCATGAGTCATTTATTTTTATTGGGTATTTTCAGCAATTATTGCCTACGTAATTAACACATAACAAGCTTCCACTGTTGATACCTTTTTTATAGGCCAGTGTACAATATATTTGCCCTTAAAGTATTGCCATTCTCCGACCCAAACCAGCTTTGTGTGAAAGCCATGAATGCAATGAGGGGTCAGGAGGGGGATTGCAATCAACAAACTCTGCTTGCAGCTGGAACATCCGGAGCTTGCCAGGATTTGCATCCCCATACCGGTCTTCCGATGACATCACCCACTGAAAATCAATCATGGAGTCTCCGCGCTGTGTAAGCACATTGATGCTGCACACACTGTATACATTCCTATAGCTTTTGCATTTACAAATTAAAATATACATTTTATAGGGAGGATGCCAAGTCTAAGGTCACTAAAACTAAATCCTAAAAATTCAGTAAAACTTTACAATCAATCAGGCTGTTTGTGTGGAGTGGAAAGGAAAGTAGTGAAAAGCATTTACCTGGATGTGGCTTTAGTTATTTTACATGTATTCATGAGACGCACAGACTTGCTACAGCCAGAATGATGCAGGAAAGAAGCAGAGTGTAAATGAGTGCAAGGACATGTCAGCACACAATCGACAAAAGAGCACAGACACACAGAGCTATCCCAACATACATATACTGCCGTTCAGTCTGTTAAAGGAGAACTATGAGATGAGTGATTTCCACTCACCTCATAGTTCTAGCCGACCTGTGACAATGAGACTGTCACAGGTCGGCTCAGTAGATCGGGAGGTGAACGAACACATACCGGCGTTCGCTCACCTCTCAATCCTGTCACAGCTCTCTGCTCCGATCTGCCAGCGCTGACTGGCGGAACGGAGGGGGCGGGTACAGATGGCTCTGCCTCTAGATAGGCAGAGCCAGCTGTCACTCACGCAGCTGGGCGGATCTCGACGTCTAAGTCGGGATCCGCTCCGGCTGCAGCGTCTCAGTATACCGTGAGCTGTAGCTCGGGGTATACTGAGCTTAGGGTAACAGGAGGACGCTAGTTTGTGTTCTCCCGTTACCCTAAGGAGAACTATGGGGAAAAACACTGACCCCCATACTTCTCCTTTAAAGAGATTAGTATTAATATATCTACAGCAGAGCACAATGCCCAATCCGAAGAAAAGAGAGAAAACAGATAAAACACAAATATATATTTTTTTTTATTAAAAAGGAGGAGTAAATATTAACAAAAAGCGAACAAAAACACTTTTTTTTAATTGTATTTTGTTAGTCAAGCTACTATAGTCTGTTCATTCTCTTTATATTTTATTATTTTCAGAAACTTATTTCAAATCCTTAAAAAATCTTTCAGCAAAAAAGATTAATTTTCATTCAGATGGAAAGTGTTTGGCAAGCCTGGGACTTCTCCACCTCACGACTCCCCCTAATGCTCCCGCCCATGAGGAAGCCAGCAGAGCCTACTAACCGATCAGTAGCAGCGCTGAGAGGAGATCACCAGCAGAACATGCACAGCAGTATCCAGATGGCAAACTTGCCAAGGTAAGTAGAGTCAGTCCCACAGACTTGCACCATCACTGTTCCAAACAAATCAAAACAAAAGGGTAAAGACCTTCTTTAAAAGAGAACTATGGCCCAACCTTTATTGGCTGTTAGTTCTCTTTTGGGTCACAGGAGGACATTTACTAATGTCCTCCTGTGACTCAAAACTCAGCAAATAGCGGCCTATTGCATGCTATATGCCGACAATGCAGAGCCGCGCTGCAGCCGGGAAAGATCCCCACAATATTGTCAGAATCCACCCTCCTAACTGATTGACAGCTGCCTCTCAAGAGCCAGCCATGCCCGCCCCCTCCTCTGTCTGTCCCTAAAGTCAGCACTGGAGCCACGGAGAGGGGAGGGGGGAATCCCTGCAGGGAGATGACTGACAGGCAACGCTCTCTGCAGGAAGAAGATCCAAGGGATAGGGGGTTTGTGATTGTTCAGCTCTTGAACTATACAGACGACGTGTGAGAGCAGCAGTGTCACACACCAGCACTAACTATGGGGATGAATGGATTTCACTCTCCCCATAGTTCTCCTTCAAGCAATAAGGAAAAAACAAAACACAATCAGACTCTTGCTTCAGTTTTCTTGCATCTAGGATTGCACAGGAAACTGGGACCCCTGTAGGTGACAAACACAGCACCGGCCCTAGATCAGGTTCTCCATCTGGTCCACTCACCATTTGGATGCTAGCGGAACGATGTCTTTCCTGGTCCCTGACGGAGATGGGAGAGAGCCGGTAGGCTTCTTTGGTAAGATGGTCTCGCTGTTTACTGTTGTCCTCAGTGGCAAGGGCCTAGCTGTAAAAATCAAACAAACATATCAGCCACTCTATCTGCCATTTAGTTTTTCGATAGCGAGCATACTGTTAGTTAGCAGAACATCAAATAAATTAAAAAAAGCGATTTAGTGTTCTGCTGGAATAAAAGGATTGATGAAACCTTCACAGTCATTGACAAAATAAAAACCAGCAACAGTAATGTGTGACAAGGCAGGTTTAATGTTACAAGTAGGTGTTATGTTCACATCAGCAACAACCCAATCCTGTTTAAGAAGATGTAAAGGGGGGAATGTTTAAAAATCTGTCCTAGCAGTAAAAGGGAGCTTAAAGGAAGCCTGTATTAAATGGAGATGACCAAACCCAAGCTCCTCCAAGCATGGGCACTTCCACCCTATCAGCTGAGGGGCTGGGTGATCCCCGATCGGCAGCTGCATGTAAAAAAAGAGGCGGGATTGATGTGTTGACATAATTTACCTTATATGGCCACATTGCCATTAATGTACTTTACCAAATATAGACATGTAGCCATATAAGGTCAATTATGTCACTGCATCCTGACCCTTTGCTTACTTCTAGCTGAAGGCGAGGAATTCCCTACTTAGAAGGACCCCAGATCCGGGCTGGGTTCACGCCGAACCTGCGTTAAAGAAGCATGTAGGCCGCCATTGCTGATCTCTCCTGATAATGCTAGTTCCCTGGCAGCCATGGTGATACAGTATGCAGATCATTCCGACTTCACTTTGACTTCTCTCTTCTGCATATTTGTTTTGGGTAAGTGACTCAATGTATTAAAAAGACAGCGGCAGCCAACATTTCCACTGTGATGTCAGCAATGACACCTCATACATTTCTCAGAGTACTATGAAAAATCTGTTTTGGATGAACCGACCCTTCAGGGCCCATTCACACCATGTCCGGATCATCTCCAGACCAGACCAGATTGTTTCCGGACCCAAAATGCATCCTAATGTATCCCTATGCTATTTCTGGCCTCTGTTCACCCCAGCGCAGTCCATTCCAGACCAGACCAGAAAAATACTGCTTGTCCTATTTTGTCTGGAATGCACTGGAACGCATAAAAACGCACTGGAACGCACCTGTAAGACCATTTTAAGCGGAAACATTTTTTTTTTCCCAAACGTGGCAAAAATCACAGCAAAAACCCAATGCACTGCGTTCCAGATCTGGTCCAGAAAATGGTGTTAACCTGCCCTGAAGGGAACAAACCCTTAATAAAGCCTGGAGACCTCCCACCCACACCATTTATTTTTTTTCCTTTACATACATGCATACCTTTTTCGCAAGGATCTCCAGGCCAATCACATGAGATCACGAGTCCTCTTCCTCTGGCAGTGGATGGGTCCTGAATGCTGGAGTCAACAAGACCATATAATGATGTGGCACTGCTACCCACAGCATTCTCCTGTGAACCCAGGCCAGCTATATAACGTACCTAAAGGGGGTGTATCCTTGAGGCCCTGGGCTTATAGGAAGCAGGTTGAATGAAACTGGGCATCATTCAACCCAGATGAGGACCAATGACTTTAGAGTTGTCTGCAGGGGACAATGCTGGAGATACGGTAATAACTGAAGTGCTGGGAAATAGATTAAAAATAAATGAAAGTAAGGGGATTATAAAAAAAAAAAAAAACACACAGCAAGACGGGTTAAACAACAATCTTACGAAATATTTTTTTTTTTTATTTTCCCGATCACAATCAGTCAATTTTGTTACAGTTGTAAAAAAACACCACATGCATCGTTGGAGGCATTCTGTTTCAGTACTGTATACTTTTATTCTGGATGATGATGCTCCATTGTTACCTTTTGGTTTCTCCTTCCCAGCAGCAGATGCTGTATAAAGAAGATAACACCTCACATTTTCCATGAAAAAAAAAAGGAGGTAATGTAATACAAAACACTCTAAGGGAGGAACCAAAAAATAGAACAAACCTTGTACAATGTTTCCCCGCCATGAACCTCTAGGTAATAATATTGAGTTTATTACAATTATGCTGTCTGGGCTTCCAATACAGAGAACCCTAGACATGTGCGATTCGTTTCATTCCGAAATTTGGACGAAATTTCAGAGATTCGGATGTATCCGAATTACAGATATAACGAATGCAAACGAATCCGAATTTCCGATTCCGAAATTAGTTAGCGGTGGTCTGTACAAAATTTTGTTTGTTGGAGGAAATTTCGTTGCAGCAAAGTGACATTTGAGGGAAAAAAAAAATATTTTTCCCCTTAAATGTCACTTTGCTGCAACGAACGAAACGACAATTCATACAGACTAACGCTAACGAATTTCGTCCGAACCCGTATCCCGAAACTAATTGACTTTCTAACCCGAATCTCGAAAAACTAAATAACGCAAAATCCGAATCAAAACTAAACTAAGCAAATGTCTAGAGAACACCTTCATGTCTGGTTCCAGGGGTAGTGGCCCTTGGACCAGGACATGAGAGGAAATCTTTACAACAGGGACAAGAACAAAAAATAAAAATAAGAGAATATGCTATACAAGGGTAGGATCATAGAAACATCCAAATTACTATAGATTTAAACAGACACTCTCACTTTGGCTATTTATTTGGCTTCATAATAGGAACTGCCCTTCTGTAGCAAGGTATACTCACCTATCTATGCTCACTTCCCTCTGAAGAAAAATCGATCCTGGGTAATGTTCACTGTCAGAGCAATAAAACGTTCCTTACACATAATGCACCCTTCCACAAGAAGACCATAAGAAAGGTGTTAATACGTTAGGACAGGGGTGCCCACAGGGTCGATCGCGATCTACCAGTCGATCGCGTAGTCGACGCCTCTCTCTCCCCTCACTGCTCGTCCGTTCTGTCAGCGGCCCCGCCCCCCGCGGCTGAAGTGCTCTTTCACTTCTCGTCGGATCCCCCGCTGCCTCTGCCCGGGAGAGCAGGGGGATGCAGAGGAGAAGCTGAGCCCCCTTGTGCGTGGACGAGCGGCAGAGGATCGGTACATGTCAGTAGTATGTACCAATCCTCTGTGCAGGACAAACACTGGAGCGATCGGCTGATCACTCCAGTGTTTGTAAATAACTGGGGACACATAGTACTATGTGTCCCCAGTTATAAATGAATGAACAGGATGTGATTTACATCACGTTCTGTTCATGCATGAGTTTCTCAAGTGGGATTCAATGAGCTCATCATTTGAAAAGTAGATCTCCAGACGAAAAATAGTGGGCGCCCCTGCGTTAGGTCTACAGCATACAAGCGCGTTCTATGACAACGTTTATGGCACGCAGTGTTATTACGTTTCCTCTTCCGTCTCCTATTCCACGGGAACAGCTTATGGAAGGCCTAATAAAAGTTAACACACACCGCACTGACTCCAGACAAAAGCAGTGTAGATAATAGCAGCTTTTATCAGGGCTCCTAACACTCCTCGGGACTTCTTCAAGGCACAAAACAATAATATACTATTTATTCACTCATTAGTGCCTCTTTCACCCTATTATACAGACTGTAATAAAGAACTTTACAAGCACGGTTCAACTACCGGAGTGTTTTCTTGTCTCTATAAAACTGCCACCTTATCTATACCCAAGGGAAAGGGAAATAAAATAAAGGGAAAGTACAGTGTATTTTAGGTGAGCACATCTTTTGAATTATTATTGCAGTGTTTGCCTTAAAGAGCATGTCTGAGCAAAAAATAATTGATATTTATACTTCTTTTAATACATCTCTGCAATACATGCACAGTTACCCACATTTGATCCCTTTAAACATACTGCCAGTACAGAGAAACAGCCGTTGATGTGCCGGAAATATAGGGGGCTGGTATCTTTCTGTTTGAGCTGGCAATACTTGTCTTTTGACCTTTGAAATCCCAAATATGTGGTGTCAGCCCTGCCCGCTTCATTTCTGATGGGTAGCAACGAACACAGACCTCTGCTCATTTCCAAACCCTCCCTCCATCTCCATAACCTCTCCTCCTCCGCATCTCCATAACCTCTCCTCCACCTCACCTCCATAACCTCTCCTCCACAACCTCTCCTCCACAACCCCTCCCCCTCATGTCCATTCAGATGTTGGAGATGTAATACAGAGGAGGGAACATACCTGCATATTTGGTGGAGTTGCCCTAAAGTTTATATCTTTTGGGAGTCAATATTCGAAGTCTATAATTCTATAGGTAAACTAAATTTGGAAAATAACCCCACAATTGCATTATTATCCTTGATCCCTGGTCCTTTAAAAAAGATAAAGCTAGATATTCTGAGATTCGCGATGGTCGCAGCAAGAGTCAACATATCACGGGACTGGAAATCAAGGATTCCTCCCTCATTGGAGAAGTGGGAAACCACGATGGAAGAAATAAGATACATGGAGGAATTCATTGCAAAAGACAACGGTAATATTGACAAACATAAGTATATTTGGGAGGAATGGGGGTCTTATAGAAAGTCTGAAGTATTCAGGAGCTTGATAATAAAAGACAGAGAGGATAGGAAGAGATACAGAGATGAAATCTCTATGATGCCTGGGGGAAACATAACAGCCAACAAAGTGATCGGTTAGATTATTAAACAATATTTGGTTTTATTGTTTAAACAAATTACAAATGCATTTAACCTATATGTATGGGAGTAAGGGGAAGAAGGAGGGTAGAATAAGGGGAGAAGGGAAGTCCGAAGGAGAATAAACTTATTTATTTAAAAGTAAAAAGGGGGTAGGAGATATTTTCACAGGGCCTAGAAATTAGAATTCTAGGTGTATTAAAGGGTAACACATCACATAGATGAACACAAGTAGTTAGAATACACAGTTGGATGAGTACACAATGTATAAGAATAAATGGAATTATAGGTTTAATTATAGGAGGAGGACTCACACTCTACTACTTATAGGTTGATATATATACTCTAAGGGGAACACATAGAAATAGGAATACACTCACTTACTATGGGTGGTGGGGTAAGAATTTATGAAGAATATAGTATTTAAATTCAAGAGACAGAGGAATAAATAGAAATATCTACGCACTCCTCCTATGGGCATTAATTCAATTAACATTTGGACTTCTTTTCCCCCCCTCTCCCTCTCCCATGAATGTATGTATGTATGTATGTATGTATGTATGTATATGTACATAAATGTGTTACGTAAATTTATATGTAATTTGAAATTTTGAAATAAATATATATTAATTCAAAAAATAACCCCTCCTCCTAATCTCATAACCCCTCCTCCTAATCTCATAACCCCTCCTCATCTCCATAAACCCATCTCCTCATCTGCACAACCCTTCCTTGGGAACAAGAAATTAGCAGCTCACAAGATTCAACAGGACCAAAAGGTGTAATAACACTTTAAACCTAACCAGTTTCTTTGCCCAGCATGAGCAAAGCATTGGCAACAAAGGAAACATGACCCGTTTCAATCCTTATGATTACTACCAAGACTATTCTACATCTTCTCAGCTCTTACCATGAAGAACCGTTTCCATATGCAAAGGCCAAACTTCTATTCTCTTGATACTGTTGCTTGCAATGCAACCTTAAACTGAACAAATTTGCACCATTTCTACTATATGGACCATTTTTGTATTAAAACACCTTACATTCTTCTTCTCATTAAAAAAGCAAAAGTGATATTCGCCAATCTCTCAGGCAACTGTTGCACCAGGGCAGGCCGTGTATGGTAATCACAATGGATAAATAGGAGCTTGCAGGGCACTACCGTAGCACCCCCAGATGACGCTGACAAGGATAGGAAGTTCCTATACTCGTCATCACCATGTAGGGGCGCTAGTGCCATGTGAACGGCATCCACCTGGCTATACGCTGGATGGAACTTTTATAAATGAACCCCATAGTGACAAAGACACACTAACACACCTTTGGTGGGTCCTTTCCTGTTCTGCAGTGCCTGCTGCTCCTCTGATGCCTTCAGCCTCCTCACTACATCAGCCAAGGCAGACTTCAACAGCTGGATCTCATCCTCCTGGATCTGGACGCGCTGCTCCAATGACCCAATGCGGTCAGTCACCTCCATGTTGCTGGAGGCCGAAGCGCTGTCATCTGAAACATAGGAAGAGAGAAATTCAGGACAGTACACAGAGATAGATAGTGCTAGCACCTCCTGGTGTAAATGGATCATCTGAAAGGCCAACTCCACCCAAAGTCTAGATTACATTTCTGGCTTATTTCACACGAGCATGCCAGTGATGACACTTCCTTGTAGTGTCTCTTTTCCACAAGACCGTGCACAATGCACAAATCATTTATATTTTGTATTTCCTAAATATATTTTTGCCATTAGCACTGCACTCTGGCGCCCTCTGCTGCTGGTGGAGCTCTGGGTGATTGGAGCCCAGTATAAAGTAACTCTGCACTAGAAGACCTGCCAGCCTCTCATTCTGAAACTGCTAGGTGCCCAGCTGTCATTTTGTTCCAATGGCTTCCACTGGTTCTGAGTCATTCATCTGGTCCAAATATGCAAATCAGAATTTGTGACTTCATTTAAATATAATCAATAGCCAGAAAGGATTAAAAAATCCACTTTGTGTGCACTAAATACCTTTGAAAACATATATTATAAAAGTAGCAGTGAAGTCATCACTGTGGTGTACAAAACCTGTGCAAAGAGCGCAGAGCTGTGGGAGGGGCTCAGGAGGCTCCACCCACTATAGGCTGCCTGCAGCAAATTACAGAAGGGGGTGGAGACAAGACCAGTCACCCTGCACAAAAGAGAGAGAGCAGCAGTGAGCGGTCCTTATTACAGGAGGGGGCAGAGACAAGACCAGTCACCCTGCACAAGGAGAGAGAGCAGCAGTGAGCGGTCTTTATAACAGGAAGCTCCAAGTCTCACACTGGATTACTGCACAGATCTGGAAGAAATACACAAAGCTCACCAAGATTCAGGAAGAACATACATGGCTCTTGTATGAAGGTATGAAGGAAATATTTCCTTATCCTGGAGTTCAGATTTAATAACGGTGAAGATATTCAAAGGGTCGGCAGAGACATAGATTTCCATTGTGGAAGGAGCAGTAAAGCACAACCACTGTGCAGCACTACATAGCAGGAGGCAGAACCTGAGTAAGCAATGAGCAAAAATAGCTGCCCCCGGTGTGCATAGATTAATACAAATTATGAACAGAATTAATTATTTTTTTTAAACATAACATACCGATAAGATTATCCACATAAACCTCATCTCTTATACATATAAAGCTAAAAAAATAAAATTTTCCTTTACATGCTGATCAGGCAAAATCTGCGCTGGAACCAGGCGTGGCAGATGACACAATTTCCCACATGAATCAGACTGGAATGCCCGGATTATATTCCTAATTAAACTGCAGACTGTAGAAACTCATTGTAATAGTTTCAGGTGACTGTATAGCAGGTTGAACAGAATCCAACCGGGCAACAATCTGCACAAGGTCAATACTGCACTTGGCAAACTCTAGGCCTTTGCAGGTGTTATAAATATATCTGTCATTCTAGATGAAGGCCGCTGGTGACTAAAAGCTGGACTCCGCCACAGAAACCTTCTTTACACATATTCCTCAATAGCCACAAAGAAGATAAAGTGCACCAAATGCCTGTGCAAGCCCAGCTATCACCTTGTAAAAGCAGTGGTGACATCATCACTGGGCTGTATATAACCTGTGCAGAGAGCAGAGCTGTAGGAGGGGCCCAGCAGGCCTCATCCACTACAGGAATCTACAGGAGGGGGCGGAGACCAGACCAATCACCCTGCACTAGGAGAGAGCAGCAGTGACCGGTCTTTATTATAGGAGGGGGCGGAGGCAAGACCAGTCACCCTGCACTAGGAGAGAGCAGCAGTGACCCATCTTTATTACAGGAGGGGTGTGGAGACAAGACCAGTCACCCTGCACTAGGAGAGAGCAGCAGTGACCGGTCTTTATTACAGGAGGGGGCGGAGACAAGACCAGTCACCCTGCACAAGGAGAGAGCAGCAGTGACCGGTTTGCAAGCCCAGCTATCACCTTGTAAAAGCAGTGGTGACATCATCACTGGGCTGTATATAACCTGTGCAGAGAGCAGAGCTGTAGGAGGGGCCCAGCAGGCCTCATCCACTACAGGAATCTACAGGAGGGGGCGGAGACCAGACCAATCACCCTGCACTAGGAGAGAGCAGCAGTGACCGGTCTTTATTATAGGAGGGGGCGGAGGCAAGACCAGTCACCCTGCACTAGGAGAGAGCAGCAGTGACCCATCTTTATTACAGGAGGGGTGTGGAGACAAGACCAGTCACCCTGCACTAGGAGAGAGCAGCAGTGACCGGTCTTTATTACAGGAGGGGGCGGAGACAAGACCAGTCACCCTGCACAAGGAGAGAGCAGCAGTGACCGGTCTTTATTACAAGAAGCTCCAAGTCTCACACCGGATTACTGCTCAGACGTGGAAGAAATACACAAAGCATCACGTCCATTCACTTGCATTGAATGTGAGGACGCCGAAGGATATTCCAGAGTCATTGCTGCAGGGCCGAGGATAAGGCGAGTATATATATATATATATTTTTTTTATTTTAGACTACTAGGCAAAAACGAGCACTGAACCTTTGCAGTGTAGGGGTAGCCCCAGAGAAAGGGTTAATTTTTAAATGGCACAGAGTTCTTATTTAAAGCCGAGATTTGCATACAGATTTGCTGCCTTCATCTGAATCTACAAATAGTTGTAAACAGAAAACCTTTTCTTCTATCTATTATTCATCACAGATTTCCAATTGTCCGGGGTTCACATTATTTTGTCCAGTTTTTGTAAACAGCAGTAACCCTCCCGCCTAATCAAACTTCCCTGAGACACTGAAACACAGTTCAACGACCTATCCGGGGGGGTTTGTCAGAGATCAGCTGATGGGACCTGGAGTTCCATGGTTCACTGCGGATGAAGAACGGAGCACAGAGGAAGCTCACAAATATTTAACCAGATGATGCAAATGGTGGCCAATAACACTGCATGGGTAACGTGGAGCTTCCACACGTTGAGGTGTGCTAGCACGCCTCGCTCTCTTCCAACGTGCAGAGGTTTAGCACTTCTCTCTAAAAAGCAATTATCGCTCATCTACATGTGATGTATAAGAATAAGAACAGCATCAGTCGGCAAAAAAAAAAAGATTCCATGCCATAGTAAAGTGGTCACATTCCTGGAATGTGAAGATTAAAAAGAAGAACTATGAGGTGGGTGCTTTTCACTCACCTCATATTTCTAGCCGACCTGTGACAATGAGACTGTCACAGGTCGGCTCAGTAGATCGGGAGGTGAGCGAACACATACCGGCGTTCGCTCACCTCTCGATCCTGTCATGGCTCTCTGCCGTGACAGGGGAGGGGTGGGATTCCCCACTCCCCGCTCCGATCTGCCAGCACTGACTGGCAGATCGGACGAGGGAGGGGGCGGTTACAGCTGGCTCTGCCTCTAGATAGGCAAAGCCAGCTGTCAGTCACGCAGCTGGGCGGATCCCGGCACAATTGTCGGGATCCGCTTCAGCTGTGGCGTCTCAGTATACCGCGAGCAGCAGCTCGCGGTATACTGAGCCTAGGGTGACCCTAGTTTGTGTCCTCCCGTTACCCTAAGGAGAACTATGGGGAAAAGCCTTAACCCCATAGTTCTCCTTTAATAGCTGTGATACCACAAAAAAGAGGGAAAAAAGTCTTATAACCGTATTATAACATAAAATAAAGACAACAACACAGTCCGCGGATGTTAGTCCTGTTTTCGGTTCTCTTGATGTTGCATATATATCGCTATGTATGGTTTGCTCAAGACACAGGTCTTAAATGTGGTTCAATGCATGCACAGATGTTTCTGCTCATACCATACGACAATTTGCCTTAATAATACCTGTTTTATTATGCTGTTTATATTGCTCTTATCTTGTATCTTGATCTGCATACAAGGTGCCGCTACGAGGTTATCCTCTGTACATTCCTCTTATATTCCCAAGAAAGAATTATTGTTTAAAAAAAAAAAAGAGACATTTTATAAAGCAAGAAGATCGCTGAGCTAGAGAGAGTAGAGAGGTCCTCTAGGTCTCCGATACGAAAGGGGGACGACTGATACCAAAGGGAAGGGGGGACGGGACCCTGATGCCAAACGGAAGGGGGGGGACGGTACCCTGATGCCAAAGGGGGGACCCTGATGTCAAGGGGGGGACTCTGATGGTAAGGGGGGGCTCCTGAGGATATGGAAGAAATCCCACTTTGTATTTTTGCATGGAGTCCTCCTTAAAATCCTCACCAGACACCTTTCTGGGATAAGTTCACACATCATCTTCTACATTTATGCGTTTTACAATTGGGGTGTCTCGAAATTCTGCATAATTTTTAAAAGGGTGCCGTGATTGGAAAAAATTTTGAGAAATGGGAAGATAGAGGATGCACCTATAAGTTACAGGTGGGTTCTTTGGTCAACCGTCAATAAATCAAACCCCTGTGGCCACTGCGGTCAGAATTTACCATGAACCAAGGACTTTCACCCGGCACCATCATGACAGCACTAGTTATACTAGACAGTGTCTGCTCAGATGGATGTTACTTTGACACGTACCACCGACCTAAACATTGTTACTGACCTAGTGCACACCTTCATGGAACCGGTATTCCCTGATGGCAGTGGCCTCTTTCAGCAGGATAATGTGCCCGGCACACTGCATGAATGGTTCAAGAATGGTTTGAGGAACACAACTAAGAGACTGAGGTGATGACTTGGCCTCCAACTTCTCCAGATCTCAATCCAATCAAACATCTGTGGGATGTGCTGGAAAACCCAAGTCCGATCCATGGAGGCCCCACCTAGCAACTTAGAGGACTTAAAGGATCTGCTACTGACAGCTTAGTGCCAGATACCACAACATACCTTCAGAGGTCTAGTGGAGTCCATGCCTGGACTGGTCAGGAAAAAGGGGGTACCTACTCAAGATTAGGCGGGTGGTCATAATGTTATTGCAGATAGGTGTATATGTAATTTCTTTTCCCTCTGTATTTTCTAATCTGTAATTTTGCTTGGAGTTCTAATACCGGTCCTGAACTGGTTCTCTTTAAAGTTTATAAAGATGACATGTCCCTTAATAACGATTACTATATTTCCTAGACGGCATTGGCACTGAATGCTTCCAGTTGCTGCACCGAGCTGACCTTTATATGTACATTATCATTGACCCCTAAATCTCGCCAGCATCAGACTCTTCCCAGGCCGCAGTCACAGAAAATTATTCCCCACCCGGGGAATCTGCCCCCAGGATCTACAACGACAAAAGTTTTCCGCCGGCAGAGAATGGAGCATCTTACTCACAGATCCAGATCAGCGGGAACACACTGTACTATCTATAGGTCAGAAGGAATTTGGCTTCCATTGCAGTGACTGCGAGTGGCAGAAGATCACTGAGATACATAAACAGAGAGTGGAAAATCTACAGTCAGATCGTAAAATATGCGACCTTTCTGGAAACGCTGCAGAGCGACCCGTGAAGGCTGAATTGTGTGCAGCGTGGGGGCTCATGGACCGGATGATGTAATGCTGTGCGGTTCATTCCTGCTGGCTGCCCACTCTCCGGATGACCACACACAAACCCCCAGGACTCTGATGAAGCTTTTATAATATTCGACGGAAAATCAAAATGCTGAAAACTATGCAAATATAAAAACATTTTTTATGACACTTATGTATTCCTTTAAAGGTCACAATGTTACTGCCTGGCCTCATTCACGCGAGAAAAGGCCGGCACGTACAGCTCTGTGCTGCGTGCGCGGCATTATCGGACAGATCCCGGGAAGGACAGGTGCTGCGTGTGATTAGTGCGCAGACCCCGTCCTTCTCTATGGGAGTACATGGCCGTACACCGCACCACGCTCACCTCAAGTGCAGGTCCGTACCGGTGCAGGTGTCCCGGCTCGGACGCAGACGAGTACGGACACCCGCACGGACATGCAGGGCGGGTGAGCGCAGAGCGGCGTATGGCCACGTACTCCCATAGAGAAGGACAGGGGATTTGTACTATATCACACGCAGCACCTGTCCTTCTCTGGAGCTGCCCAATAGGGTCCTTTCTCGTGTGAATGAGGCCTAAAAGTCGATGTTGCTGCAGTCTTTAAATGAGATTAGGCAGAGACAAAGAGATGTATTAATAGAAAATTTGCAGAGCCGTTCTCCCCACGAAACTGCATGTACGTTCATTCTGTGCAAATGGAGGCAAAAAGGAATGCTTTGAGCATATTTATCCAGACTGAATGTAATGTCAAGTCAATACTGATTTATGGCCACTAGATGGAGCTGAGGAGCATAGAAAATACTTATTTCCTAGCCTCATGGGCTCCATCTAGTGGGCATAATGTGGTATTTTCCTGATATTACACTCGACCTAGAAAGAAAGCATGCTAATAACATTCACTTTTGCTAAAAATCCACACAGAACAAATGTATATGCACTTTCACGGGGTGAATGGTTCTGTGAATTGGTTATAAATGCACCTGAAAGTGTGTACGGGAGTAGTTTCCCACTTTATTTTTTTTTCTGGGTTTTACTTTAAGTTCTTGAAGGACAGCAGGAGAACTTCTCACAATCTGCATTAGAAACTGCAGCAAGTCAGATGGAGCCTGTCTCATTTCCTGGCTGGAGGACATCCAGCAATATCCAGTTCTTTCCTTCCCAGCCAGTTTCTGCAAGAAAACTTCTGCATTTCATGGAGACTCAGCATTACATACACTTTTTTTTTTTTTTTTTTACTTCCACCGCTCCAAGTTTGCTACTGTGATGGACTACAATCGCAATACAAACTAGCAGTCCCATCAATGGAGCCGTTTTTTAAAAACTTTAATTTTAATTTTCTATCCGATTAACCGAACTTAATAATCGGCTAACTAATCGATTTTGAAAATAATCGTTAGCTGCAGCTCTACATATGGGTGTTGTGCCTTGTGCAGTCTGGGTGCAAATACAGCCTGCCTAGGAGCACCCGCTTCTCCAGACCGACATCCACCCATCAAGGTATTTTGATATTTCCATAACTCATCCCAACAGCCAGCCCACTACTCTTGAGTAGTAATGAGACAGAGTGCTATGAGGTTTCCAGGAAGCTATGTGCAGCCCTCCCAGCAAAAAGCAAATGCTGATGGGTTTTGTAGTTTCACCGCAGCTGGAGGGCCCACCCCTGAACTAGAGCTTTAAAGAGTGAGGAAGCATGTCTTCTATTTATGAAAACAGAAAAGGCTCCAAAAAAGTTGTCATGGGTGATGTTCGAGGTGAACCGGCTACTGCACTCCCGCTACGCATCCAGAATGAGTTGTGGAGCCAGCAGGAGACTGCGGCCCCTCCCAGCAGATCTGAGTCGGAGCTGTACACAATACATGACTATACCAGAGAGGTGCACATGTGTCTTCTATCAGAGAGGCTCACACTACAAGACTAGCTCAAGCCAAGGATGCCAAAAACAGAGTCAGCTTGTGTACAGAGGATGGCGATTATCCATTTAGATTCTCAGCTAGCTTTCTGCTGCTGAGCTGATGAGTAATAATGGAGAGCAATCAATACACATAACCAATAATAGGATTGCCATCAATCCAGCTCACTTACAGAAAATCACTTCTGCTGAAGATGAACTTGTGCCTGACAACCTGCAATGGACCGCATTGTAAATACTGAATGATGGGAAGGCGTATGAGTCACCCTTACCAACCACTGGGAGTGTGTAGCGTTGCCGAATACCTACCTTATTACTCGTTCCCGCAGGCTTCCTCCCCACAGTGCGTCGGGTCCCACCAAGCTGCTCATCTGGTCACAGTCTCTCTAACATCATCACATGCAATGCAGGGCCAGGCCCATCATTGTACCAGGAGCAGGGGAGAGAGCCGGCTGCCATACGGCAAGAGGGGTACTCTGCAAACCCTCTACACCGTGGGAAGCCAAGCATCGGCCCACCAGCTGTTGTGAAACTACAAAGCCTGATTGAGCTTATGAAAACAGAAAAGGCTCCAAAAAAGTTGTCATGGGTGATGTTCGAGGTGAACCGGCTACTGCACTCCCGCTACCCATCCAGAATGAGTTGTGGAGCCAGCAGGTGTTGTCACCCTGTCACACGGGCTTTCAATGGAGGCTACATGTGACTGTGCCAATGCCGGCATGGGTCACAGTTGTCACCACCTGAGAAAGGCCATGCAGCCATTGCTGGAGTGCAAGTAGGCCGGAAGTGGCTGCAAAGAAGCCACAGAAAATCAGCAGCATTGAGATGTAATAAAGCAGCGGGTATTAAACCAGAGCAACCTTGGCACTCCAGCTGTTGTGGATTTACAAATTCCATCATGGCTCTGCCTCCAGAAGTCATGCCTGTGGCTGTCGGAGTTGCATTGGAGCTGCATTGGCCGTTGTTTACAGCCCAGACCCAACGCAAGACAAGCCAATCTGCCTCGTCACGGACGGGCTCAGTTCACACCACCGCTTTGCAATGGGAACGCGGTGGCGTGCGCTGGAAAAAAAGTGCGGTGTGCTGTATTTTTTTTTGTCAGCGCAACAGGATGCGACGCAGTTAAACCGCTTCACACCCCGCTGCGCCCGTAGAACTGAATGAAATGTCACATTTCAATAAAGTTCTAACAAAAAAAGTACACAGTGTAATGCGCTGGGATCAGTGATTCGGCACTGTGTCAGGGCACCGCACACCAGACGCTGTGTGATCAGCGCAGTGACTGGTGTGTATGGGCTCTAAACAAGCTATTAAACTGCTGACCGGAGTTCAGCTTTAAGTAGACAATGCTGGGGAGGGCAGCTTTGGGGCTCATTCACATCAGTGTTGCGTTAATTCCACAATACCGCATGATTAACACGCGCTATGGCATTGGGGTGCCATTCAAATGAATGCGCCTAGCGCATGGTAATGCACACTAGGTGCATTGTGCAATAACATGGGTTAAATGCATGGAGTCAAGCCAATAACTGTGGTGTGAATGGGCCCTTAAAGTGAACTTGTTGCTTTGCCCTGCATGGAATTGGTCTGTGCTACATTACTTCAAGCTTATTTTACAACATATACATTATGGAGTGTTAGCTCTACTACTTGTATACCATATACAACAACTTATTATAACCTGCATTTCCCCTTTAAAATGGTCTTTTGGCTCCTAGACAAAACCAGCTACTGAATTCTACATTACTCCATCCCCCCCGGAATCGAAAACGAATGCTTCCCACCAAGATGGTTAGAACTGGATGCTGAAATTCTATCCCCTCAGCTACTGACACCATATATTATGTATTCCCAGGAAACTTAATTCCCAGGACCATTGCTCAAGATCCTTTATGCAGCTCATAGTAGGAAGACAATGAAGGTGCATTAATAAGAGCTCATTATGGTACCCTTCTGATCACAGGGCTTTCCATGTAGAATAGAGTATGAGCTTGCCCTGTGTAAATTATATTACTCCTGAACACAATCCACTTAGGAGAACATGCAATTACGAAATGGGCTTGTTGCTCCTGCATTGAACTGCATCCCTTTGTTTCTGCTGACTGGTGAATGTTTATGCCGAAAGTTGATTTATGCTCCTCTGCTAAAAGCATCGAGCTGATATATGTGGTCGTTCATTCTTGGAAGAAGCTTCCGTCATGACAGGCATTCCAACGTTTCATTACATGTTCCCGACTGCAAGGCTCTATCCATTTGTTTAATAGAGGAAATGAGAGATCAGACGACTAAAACTGCATGGAAATTGCTCAAAACTAGTCAAATGCACTCTTTATTATCATGACAAGTGCAGTCATTTGGGGTCATTCGACACTGCAAAGCAAAGGAAAAAGTGTGTGTGTGTTTGGGGGGGGGGTGAAATTACTATGTATATGGCCAGCAAAGGGTCGAGCTTTCACCGACTTTGAGATAAGCCCCACGGATCCTTCTATAGAAGAGCGCAACCGAGAATGATGTGTTCTCAGTTTCTCAGTGTAGTGGCAGGTGGGAATTTTCCAAGCGCAAGGCTTATTTCACCAAATGGAGAAGTCAAGGCCTTAGCAATGGATGAGTCCAACTATGGACCACTGAAGAGTGTTTTTAACTTCATGAAGGGAATAGCAGACACCTTGTGGTTCCTACTCTTAGGGGTCACTCAGTGTCATGACGCCAAGCCAGTGAGCTCACAAGCAAGAAGGTGATGTGGGATCCCCCAGGGTGTGGAGTGCAAGAGCAAGCCAATGTTCTGCCAGGGACCTACTCATGAAAGCTTGGACTAAGCTGTGTGCGGACCACTGGTCATGACCCCCAGGTTCACCCTGCTTTAATGCGTGTCGACTAACCTGTACACACAGAAGATGAACGCAGTAGTGTACTGACAGTACTGGCGAAGGGCAATGGAGAAGGAGCACCGGGAGTCAAGCTAAATGCCAAGGCCTGCCACGCGGATCCTTCTATAGAAGACCGCAACCAACAATGATGTTCTCAGTTGACAGTGTATTGACAGGTGGGTGGGACTTCTCCAATCACAAGGCTTATTGCGCCGATTGGAGAAGTCAAGGCCTTAGCAATGGATGGAGTTCAACTATGGACCACTCAAGAGGGTTTTTACCTTCATGAAGGGAATAGCAGACACCTTGCGGAGAAGGAGCTTAAGCTAAGTTAAGTTAAGCCAAGTGCCGGGACAGGCGGCATAGAAGAGAACCCAAGAAAGCAAAAGCTGGGGTTGATAAATGAGCAATCAGTCCAGGAAGATAATGGGCAAGAACCAAAGTCATGGAAGGGAGCTTGAAGACACACAGAAACATTGCTCAGGAACCGGGATGAAATTCCTTTGAATAGGCACTTCCCCTTCAAGAGGCGCACAATGATGATGAGCCAAACGTGCCGTTGGCCAATGGAGAGGAAGACTAGCAGCAGAGGAACAAGGAAGGGAAGTGGAATTTGGTTTAAAGAAAAACTCCTCATAGATGTAACATTTGTTATTACAGCCCTGGAACTGGTCAGGTAGATGAACCTTCTCACTACAACTATGTTCGGTTAGGTGAACCCCAACACCACACAGTTGTTGGTATATTCTGAAGAGCTCACCCCTCAAAGCCAAAACAAAATCTGCATTTGTGTGACCAGAACAAGCACTTTCATCAAGTGCACTGTGATGACCCATCTCACTTCCTACAGGGCAGAAGCAGATGAGGATCTGCAATAAAGTTTGATGAAATTCTGGCAATGTGTACAGGGAACCTGAAAAGGAATGTTTTTTGTTATTCAACAAAACTGAAGATTAATTTTAAAGCAGACTAAATGTGTTCCTTATACATATAAATTACAGTCATATTATGTAAAAAATAAGTTTACAATAGTTTTCAAAAAGAAACCTGTGAGGACAGGAATATGGGAACAGCCACCGCTGTGCTTACCTGTCTTTAAACAAATATTTCTGTCAATAAGCAAATGCAAACTACTAATGCTATTCAGCCCGTCAAAACCCTACAGATGTGCTGACCTCTAAAATTCCACTCAATCTACCATAACCCTTATTCTCAGTAATACATTTGCAGCTAAACTTTACACCACTCCACAGAGAGACATTGGGAATGTACTTCCTGAAGCCTGTCTCTCGGTTTCCTGCATCACCAGTCACATAGAATCTTACAAAGTAGGTGCAAATAAGATTAAAAAGTAATAACATCAAAACTTTTTTTAATACAGTCGTAGGTGAGGGTCACCGATGAGTCTACAGAGGATGCATTCCGGAAAATCTCTCCCATATCACATGCATGATAGTCGCTAGGCCTGCACCTTTAAAAAAATAAGCCAGCAAAAGTATACCTTTATCCACACAGGTTGCCTATCTATGACCCTACTGCCCTTGTGGCCCCCCGAACACAGAAAACAGCAAAGATATGTCACTCACCTAAACAAGCAGGTAAACTGGAGTGAGAGGACCTGCGAAGTATAAATGATACTCTTACTGAGAACTACAGAGACCTGGTGATGTCAGCGATACTTGCATGGATAAGGTGTTTCTTCATGAATAATGGATAACCCTCCATTGTTCATATCTGCCTACTGACATGAAGGAATTCAAACACTCACAAACGTAGGTCCCACTCCCCATTCTGGAATACCAGCCATTTAATATTGATCGCTAGCTACCTGTGGGAACCTGTGCTTTGTCCATGCATGGGTGGCTGCGTTGGTGTGTGTCCATTGTGGACAAATGTATATCCATACCCATATCCTGACTAAGAGCAGGTTCACACCATTTTCTGGACCAGATCTGCTCTAGATCTGCTCTAGAATGCAGTTCCAGTGCATTCCAGACCAGGCAAAATGAGACATGAGGTACTTTTCTGGTCTGGTCTGGAATGGACTGCGCTGATGTGAAGAGAGGCCAGAAATAGCATAGGGATACATTAGGATGCATTTTGGGTTCGAAAACAATCTGGTCTGGTCTGGAGATGGTCTGCATGTGATGTGAATGGGCCCTGAGGCTCTGGTCTGCCCAGAGGGCAACCAAGCTTATTAGGGTAAACACACTGCATAATGCCACAGTGTAGCAACATAAAATACCCAAACTCCAATAAAATTGCACCAAATTTGGAATACTGAATACGCTCATCTGATTGTTGGAGTCTGCATCTAAGGAAATTGGCAAATGTCACCAGTGCCTATTGATCTCTCATCCAGCATTGGATAAGGTCAGGACACCGGGGCTCTATTCTCTTGGATCAGGTCTTGTACGCTCTGCCTCTCTTCACTGAATACAATCAAATGCTCCATCTCCACCTCTTTCCAGTAACATCCCATTTGGATATGGTTGTGCAGCAGGGACACATTTCAGGGTTGGTACCTCCTTCTTCAGCCAAAACGCATCAGCTGAAAGTTTGTGTATTGAAGGTTGTTGCTCATTTTAATTAAATTCTGCAGTTGGCTCATTGCATGTTTTAAAAGTATTAATTTCATATTAACTTGTCACTAAGGTTCCACCTGCTTCTTACATGTTTTGAAGAGTTTGCTAACACACAAAACAGTCTCTTTTGATTCTATCTATTAATACTATTAATTTGGAGCACTTGGTAGGAGGATCGAGACCCCAGTAACAGATCGCATCCAAAACAGCGGTGCTGAACTGAACTACAGGACACCTTTAAAAGGAGAACTATGGGGTTAAGGCTTTTCCCCATGGTTCTCCTTAGGGTAACGGGAGGACACAAACTAATGTCCTCCCGTCACCCTAGGCTCAGTATACCGCGAGCTGTAGCTCGCGGTATACTGAGACGGCGCAGTATACCGCAAGCTGCTGCTCGCGGTATACTGAAACGCCGCAGCTGAAGCGGATCCCGACAATTGTGCTGGGATCCGCCCAGCTGCGTGACTGACAGCTGGCTCTGCCTATCTAGAGGCAGAGCCAGCTGTACCCGCCCCCTCCCCTGTCCGTTCTGCCAGTCAGCGCTGGCGGATCGGAGCGGGGAGGGGGGAATCCAGCCCCTCTCCTGTCACAGCAGAGAGCCGTGACAGGATCGAGAGGTGAGCGAACGCCGGTATGTGTTCGCTCACTTCCCGATCTACTGAGCCGACCTGTGACAGTTTCATTGTCACAGGTCGGGTAGAACTATGAGGCGAGTGAAAAGCACTCACCTCATAGTTCTCCTTTAAGAAGTAACATTACAAACCCTGAAAACAGGATTGCGCTCTAACCACAGAGAGCCGGGAACTCTATAATTAATGCGATGCACCATCTCTAGTGTACTCTGCAGATTGCAACCTTCCCGAGATGCCGATTACTGCTTTGTTTTGCTGTGCAGAAGTTCTCAGAAGCACCCCGTGGCGTACACTCATCAGAAGAAGACTATTTCTAGATTTAAAGAGACGCTCCATTAGATCAAAGGGAAAATACAGCTTTCTTGACAAGTTAAAGGAAGTAACAAGAAAAGTGTTTCTCGGTCAATGAAGAGAAGGAGGGGGGGGAGATTAAGGTTTTGGTGGCAGACCCTGGCAGCTGCACTTTTCTCCAGGTCATGAACAATAGCAATGAGGACGGGTCTTCGTAACGGTCAGATTAATCCACCCCCGGCCCCCCACACCTATTTTTGACAGTCCCCACCTTCACATCAAGTCTGCAAGCTGCTTTAATGGCCTGACGCCATTATCGGAGATTGCATTTATGTCTCACAGTGGTCCGTGTCTGCATTCCTGACACATGCCTGAGCTCTCTAAGTCGCCTACACACCTACTGGTGCTTGAAGCATGAGAATGTCAGAGATTCAGGCCATTATTTTATTAAAGAAGAACTCCGGGAATTTAAAAATAAAAAAATTACCCTTCAAGTGGGACTACCCTCGCACAGCAAGGGTTAAGTGCTCGTTTTGTCTAGAAGGCTCAAATAAAGCCGATATAAAAGCACCTCTCTTCCCCTCCGCTTGCTATGGAATGTACCTCGGCATCTTTAGGTCTAATACAAGTCAATGGACCTGCATAAGACATGATGACGTCATCAGTCTTTAGGCCACCGGAGCCCAGTAAAGAAAAGGCTGCAGGGACCGATCTAGCGGGACTGAGAGTCAGATGAATATATCTGCTTTATTTGAGCCCCCTAAAGAAAATGAGCGCTTAAACCTTTACAGTGCAGGGGTAGCCCAACTGTAAGGGCAAGTTTTTGTTATGTTCCCAGAGTTCTTCTTTAAAGTCTATCTTCAACTGAAAAAAGTACCTATGTAAAGCACTTTTACTTACCCGACTCCCTCTCCCACTGGATCCATGACCCACAACCGCACACTCTTCCCCCCTCCAATTTGGCAATCAAGGGCCCGCTGACATCATCACGTCTAATGCAGGGCTCATAGCCACGAACTGTATACGAGGACACCAAGAGACAAACACAAGTGGGAGCATAGGGGAAGAGAGGTGAGCGCCAACCAATGTCATCAAATTTAATGCAGGGCCCATAGCCATGTATTCTACATGATACCAAGGGACAGACTTCAAGACGAAGCATAGGGGAAAGAGGTGAGCACCAACCAACGTCATGCAGAGCCCATAGCCATGTATTATGTGTAGGGATACCAAGGCTCAGACTACAAGCCGGAATGTACGGGAGAGAGGTGAGCACGGACCAATGTCATCACTTCTAATGCAGGGCCTGTAGCCATGTATTATGCGTGAGGATACCAAGGGACAGACTACAAGGCGAAACATAGGGAAAAGAGGTGAGCACCGACCAATGTCATCACGTCTAATGCAGGGCCCATAGCCATGTATTATGCGTGAGGATACCAAGGGACAGACTACAAGCCGGAACGTAGGGGAGAGAGGTGAGCACCGGCCAACGTCATCACGTCTAATGCAGGGCCTGTAGCCATGTATTATATGTAAGGATACCAAGGGACAGACTACAAGCCGGAACATAGGGGAGAGAGGTGAGCACCGGCCAGCGTCATGCAGAGCCCATAGCCATGTATTATGTGTAGGGATACCAAGGGACAGACTACAAGCCGGAATGTAGGGGAAAGAGGTGAGCACGGACCAATGTCATCACGTCTAATGCAGGGCCTGTAGCCATGTATTATGTGTGAGGATACCAAGGGACAGACTACAAGCCGGAACATAGGGGAGAGAGGTGAGCACCGGCCAACGTCATGCAGAGCCCATAGCCATGTATTACGTGTAAGGATACCAAGGGACAGACTACAAGCCGGAAAGTAGGGGAAAGAGTCGAGCACGGACCAATGTCATCACGTCTAATGCAGGGCCTGTAGCCATGTATTATACATGAGGATACCAAGGGACAGGCTACAAGCCGGAACGTAGGGGAGAGAGGGGAGCACCGACCAATGTCATCACGTCTAATGCAGGGCCCATAGCCATGTATTCTATGTAAGGATACCAAGGGACAGACTACAAGCCGGAACTTGGAGGAGAGAGGTGAGCACCGGCCAACGTCATCACGTCTAATGCAGGGCCCATAGCCATGTATTACGTGTAAGGATACCAAGGGACCGACTACAAGCCGGAACTTGGAGGAGAGAGGTGAGCACCAACCAATGTCATCACGCCTAATTGCATCATACCCGTCGACATAAACAAGCGGTTAACCCTAGCATTGCAGAAGTAGTCCCAAGGCAAGGGTAGTTTTATTATTACCCGGAGACTCGATAAAAACGTTTCCTAATCCTGAGTCTGCAATGTTATTTTCTTTTGGATCGGCAAAAATAAACAAACAAAACAAAAAAAAAAAGATTACCATAAAAGCTACATGAAACAGACTACAAAATGTGTGTGCCGTGCCCCAGCAGGCAGCAAAGGGTTAAGAGGACTGGTTTGTTCAGTCTGCATGCATTCACCTCGTTACATCAATTCCAGATGGAATCAAAGTGTTTGGGGTTTTTCTGCACCCTACAATAGGCACATTATGTCTCGGACAGCAGAGAACCATGCGGCTTCCCCTTCAGCTCCTGTGAAGTCAACCCAGCCCCTTCTAATCCCACTGACAGGCAGACGAGGTTCAAAGGCTGCTAAGAGAGACCCACGGCAGCCCTGAACACAGCACAGGAAGGAGTTTTATAAACTCTTCCCACACTGCCTCTCCATCTCTCAGCAACGCCCTGAGCTGGATAAACCACATATTATTCCGTGCATTTGTCCGACCGCATTGAACAGCGTCAAGATGACTTTAAAAAGGAGGAACGAGCCGTACAAAATCCCCACAGATGATCCCTTTATTCACGCCCGGCTGCTTAAAACTGGCTTGCAACGTCTTGGTTTTTGCTGCTTGTAAAAAAAAGTTTCTTCTGGGCAGCAGAAAATTAAAGCAGAGGAAATGCTGGGGACTATTTAAAGAGAACCTGTCAGCTGGTTAAAACAATATTAAAGTCAAAAAGTATTGTAAGCCATTTCAAATGCCGACTAAATCACTTACAATGGATTCTGTTTCTTGATGTTTAAAAGTTTTAGCTTCCTCCAGAATCAGCCGGTCCCCTGAGCACTGGCCCTGATATCCTGTTTTAGGGTGTCTCCTTTCCCTTGCATTGTCCTATGGAGCCACCCTTGTGTGTGCTAGTAAGCTGCGTGTCTCCACAAACACACAGTAAAGGATGGACACCGGCACTCCAAAGCAAGTTCAGTACGTGTTTATTAATGTACTAGTTGCAAGTAGAACACTGTATACAACGTTTCGGGGTCTCACAGGATCCCCTTCACTTGTTTGCCTGATGAAGGAGATCCTGTGAGACCCCGAAACGTTGTATACAGTGTTCTACTTGCAACTAGTACGTTAATAATGCTTTGGAGTGCCGATGTCCATCCTTTACTGATATTTTGTCGGAAGCCACACGCTGACACCTGCTGCACCCACCCTTCATTTTTGGAGCAGCGGCTCTGAGCGCGATGGGTACACGGACTGTATCCACAAACACACAGACACAGCAAGGCAAGTCACTCCTCTGCTCCTTTCTCTCTCCTCCACTCTTCTCCTTTGCAGGTGTGAACAAGTCCTTAAAGGAGAACTATGAGGGGAGTGCTTTTCACTCACCTCATAGTTCTAGCCGACCTGTGACAATGAGGCTGTCACAGGTCGGCTCAGTAGATCGGGAGGTGAGCGAACACATACCGGCGTTCGCTCACCTCTCGATCCTGTCACGGCTCTCTGCCGTGACAGGGGAGGGGCTGGATTCCGCCCTCCCCGCTCCGATCCGCCAGCGCTGACTGGCGGAATGGACGGGTACAGCTGGCTCTGCCTCTAGATAGGCAGAGCCAGCTGTCAGTCACGCAGCTGGGCGGATCCCGGCACAATTGTCGGGATCCGCTTCAGCTGCGGCGTCTCATGATACCGCGAGCCACAGCTCGCGGTATACTGAGCCTAGGGTGAAGGGAAGACGCTAGTTTGTGTCCTCCCGTTACCCTAAGGAGAACTATGGGGAAAAGCCTTAACCCCATAGTTCTCCTTTAAGCTCCCTCGTCTGCTGCTAACTCCGCCCTCTCGTGGTTCTGGCAACTGTCCATTTAAAGACGGGGCGGGGCTTAATCTTGAGGAAAGTCAAGGCCCAGTATGCAGCCAGTGGCCTAGGATGCAGAGTCCTTCCCAGCCACGTAGGAGCTGACCGGTGGACAAGCACAGATATTACCAGTAACATAAAGCTGGCCACACACAGATCAAATTTGGCCTGTTTTCTGTTAAATCAGCCAAAATTCAAACCATGGGTGGCTCTGCTGCCAGCACCACCCGGCTTCACAAAAGTTGATTATTCAATACGCTTTTCTGCAAGGACCCCTGGATTGAAAATTATTCTTCCATCTACACTCTTTAGAGTAGACCGGGGGGAACCAAGTGATTTTACTCGCTCAGCCTGTGGGGCTGCAAACCAATAAAATCTCGAGGTGTGCGTCCAACTTTAGTTTCTACACACGACAGGTTCTCATCAAGGTTTGAGAACGTCGAAAGAACATGACGTGACCACGCGTGTACATTCAGCCTCAACCTCGTTACACAGGAGGATTCATCATCAGCCAGAGTGGCTTTGCACTCTCTACAAGTGAAAGAAAGGTGAAAAGGTTAGATCATAGCACTGCTGTGATGAAAGGAATCTGTTTTCTTGCCTTCCTCTGGGGAATTGCTCCTTGACCCTCATTAAGGAAGTAGCTGGGAAAGAAAAGGGGACACCGGTGCTGCCATTTACATCGATGAGATTTATAAAGCAATATAGTAACAGCTTCCCAATAAAAATGATCAATAAACATAAAGAAGCAATTGAACAGGATATTGAAATCTCTGCTGATCATGGCAACATCCAATCACACTGAAGGAATGGCAGCTTAAAGTTTAAATCCCGCATCACTCTAAGTATTACCTTGTGTCACCTCCACATTTCATAGAATAATATAATAAAGTGTACACAAGTGAAAGTCACCCATTATAGAGGACATACAACCTCAAACCAGCATCAGACCTGAAGCCAGATTTGGATAGAGTAAGGGAAGGTTATAACCCGTCAACTGTGTCCCATTGGGGAGTCTTCCCTTCACTTCCTGTCTGACAGCCACAACAGGAAGTGAGAGGAAATCCCTCCAAAACCTGTGGCAGTCAGCACGGACAACCCAAAATTTAGGATTTTCTCTCACTTCACCAGGACAAATAGAGGTGGTGAATCGCCCCAAAGGGGACACAGGCAGCAATAAAAACCAGACAGGTGATCTAATCCATCTCTACTCCATCTAAGACTAAGACTGCTTTCAGTTGCACGTTAACCCACACAGAAGTCAAGAACAAAAGCAAACTCGTGGGAGGATTCACATTCCTAGATGATCCCTATTGTGCCCTGTCCTGCAGACGCATTCGCAGCTACTGTACAAGTGCGTTGGTATGACATTCTAAATGAACAGCAACACAACGCATATCATATCAAGTGCTGCGGGAATGCATGCTTATGCAACTCAATACTGTTAATAGACACCAAGGCAATTAATATAGAATTCAGGAGCCAGCAGGATTTTTTTTAGGAGCCAGCTCCATTGACAAGAGAAAACCTCAAAAGATAGGCACCAGCTGGAATTTATAAGGAGCATTGGAGACCTGGCTCCTGGGATTCAACCAGCCGTGCCTTACAGGTCTTGTCACCCTAGTGCAGGGCTGTGCCAGGAGCCAGGTCGCCAATGCTCCCTAGAAATGACAGCTGGCACCCAACGTTTCAGGTTCTCTTGTTGTTGTCAATGGAGCTGGCTCCTAGACAAAATCCTGCCAGGTCCTGGATTGGACAGACTGGCTCCTGAATTCCAGATGAAATGTTGCCATTCCTGAGTAGCGATCCTGTTGCTGGCAGCAGCTTGAGAGAGGTTCACAAAGGTCCCATTCGCCCTTGAGTGTTTTGTTTTGCGATTCCCGAAGCGCAACAACGCTCAAGAAGAGTGCCATGATTCTCAATGGGTCTGTTCCCACCGGAGGCTTGCGTCACCTGTCACAAGAAGCTAGAAAAGGTACACAAGTTCATTTTTTGGGGCTCAGGCATACATTTTTTGCCCCATGGGATCACCTGATTCTGTTCCTGTACTACAAGACGCTGGTGATCGAGATTCGGTAGGTTTCAGCCGGTGAGGGAGTATTGCTATAGTAGCAGGTAAGTAGCAATCATGTTGTTAGAGAATAAGGATGAGCTGGGGTTCAGTCCAAACTTGAATTTGCTCGGACCCAGAAGGAAGCCGTCAGTGCCGGCCCAATCAGCTGTGGCCGAGGCATTCCCCACATTGCAGCTGCACATAAACAAAGGGGCGGGATTCTGCTGACATATATATGACCCTATATGGCCACATAGCCATATGAGGTCATTGACCTTAAATGGACACATGTCCATATTAGATCAATGTCATTGATTCTATATCACCATATAAGGTCAGTGATGTCATGGGACAGGATGCTGGTGACATCACTGATCTTATATGGCCAAATGGCTATAAGAGGTTGTTTACCTTTTTTGGACACATGTCCATATTAGATCAATGTTATTGATTCTATATCACCATATAAGGTCAATGATGTCACTGGACAAGGTACTGGTGACATCACTGACCTTATATGGCCACATGGCAGGGGTGGACCAATAATAATGACTTCAAGAGCCAGTCTTGACCAATCCAGGAGCCAGGATTTTGTTTTAGGAGCCAGCTCGATTGACTACAACTAGAGAAAACCTCAAATGTTTGGTGCCGGCTGTCATTTTCAAGCAGCATTGGCAACCTGGCTTTTGGAATTTGTCCAGCCCAGTCACATAGCCATATTAGCTCTATGTAGTTGACCATATATTAGAAGGGGTGGGCAACTTTGGGCCTCTAGTTCCCATCATGCCTCTGCGAGTCTGTTAGTATTGCAATGCCTCATGGGACTTGTAGGTCCACAGCAGCGGGAGGGCTGGAGTTGCCCACATCACAAGATGCCCTCAGTAGGGATGATCTGGTATCACCCCGAGTTCCCACGAACCTGGAAGGAAGCTCTCTTTCCTGCAGCAACAAGTGGCATGCTGTGTGACCTAACATGGCCACGAGGTCATATAAGGCCAATGATATCACAAGAATCCCGCCCCCTTTGTTTACGTACAGCCACTGGATGGGAAATGCCCTGGCCGCAGCGGATTGGGACGGAACTGACAGTTTCCTTACGGCAGTGGTGCTCAACCCTTCTAGGGCCGGGACCCCTTGGTAACATTTGCCAAGTTGTGGTGACCCCCAACGGAGCGCTGGACTCCAGAATTAGTAAGGTGCTGGACTTGGGATTAAAAATAGAAGCACACTCACAATACAAGCCCTCCCCAGCCCCTGCTACCTGCTTGCCTGCTCTCTCTCCATGCAGCCTTCTCAGCCCCAGCACTGCTTAGACGCCCGCCTCCTGCAGAGCTCACATTGTATGGGAGGCAGGAAGACAGCAGCGGCTGTGAATAGAAAAGCCCTGCGCTGTACACACTCCCCGGCCACTAGATGTCGCTGCAGCAGCCAGGGAGCCATGGCGGCACTTTTATATTCACAGCCTCTGCTGTCCTCCTGCTAACTGACACTGCTGCGTTAGGAGGAGGCTGAGGAACCTCTCACCTGGCGCTGCAGAATTGGATGCTGCGACCCCCTCAACAGTGAGTTGCGACCCACTTTTGGGTCACGACCCACAGGTTGAGAACCGCTGCCTTACGGGATCGGGTTCAAATGTCGTTCATCCCTCCTGGTGACATCTGACGTGACCCTTTGATGGGAACTACAAAAAACAAAAAACAAAATTAGAGAAATATTTCCAGCAAAAACATTTTGACATGAACGCGTTTTGGGAAGCAGCTGTCAAAAGGTATCCACACGCGTGTGCAGTTCCATCATTAGCAGCGCACTTAATTCAGAAGCAAACTGACACGCCGTGCAAACACAGGGAGCACTCCAACTCCTCCGTGTATCACATTAAAGGGATTAACTCTCCCGATGTGTCACGCCAGAACAGCGGCAATAATCCATACGGGCGGTCTGCATGGCGGCAAGGCGTTGGCACAATCCTCCTGCGATGAGCCGTGACCGCGTGTGAATCTCTGGCACGCAGCGAAAGCGGATTCCCGGTTCCAATACACAGCTGATCATTCGACAGAAATTTTAATTATTAAACGCTACTGGTATTGATGCCAAGACATCAGAACGGCCTATTGTGCCAACAAATACTTCCATTTCCTCGCAGACACCGCCGGCTAATGGAATTCTTGGCACGGCTCCGCTCTGCAGTTCTGGTGCAACTGCAAAAGGCCGGCGTGCCGCACGGAGACTTGTAGCCGGACCGCACTGGAGAAGACGCCCGTCGCTTTTAAAGCTGAACTCCAGATAGAATGAATATTGTCTAGAGAGTCATGTGTATCATGGGTGACTGGTCTTGTCTCTGCCCCGTTATGTAATAAAGACCGGTCACTGTAGCTCTCTCTCCGTGTGCAGTATGACTGGTCTTGTCTCCGCCCCCTCCTGTAATAAAGACTGGTCACTGCTGCTCTCTCTCCTTGTGCAGGGTGACTGGTCTTGTCTCTGCCCCCTCCTGTAATAAAGACCAGTCATTGCTGCTCTCTCTCTTTATGCAGGTTGGCTGGTCTAGTCTCCGCCCCCTCCTGTAATAAAGACCGCTCACTGCTGCTCTCTCTCTTTGTGCAGGTTGACTGGTCTAGTCTCCGCCCCCTCCTGTAATAAAGACCGCCCACTGCTGCTCTCTCTCCTTGTGCAGGGTGACTGATCTCGTCTTCACCCACTGCTGTAGTTTTCTGCAGGCAGCCTGTAGTGGGTGGGGTCTACAGGGTCCCTCCCACAGCTCCGCTCTCTTTCCCCACATTGCAGCTGCACATAAACAAAGGGGCGGGATTCTGCTGACATATATATGACCCTATATGGCCACATAGCCATATGAGGTCATTGACCTTAAATGGACACATGTCCATATTAGATCAATGTCATTGATTCTATATCACCATATAAGGTCAGTGATGTCATGGGACAGGATGCTGGTGACATCACTGATCTTATATGGCCAAATGGCTATAAGAGGTTGTTTACCTTTTTTGGACACATGTCCATATTAGATCAATGTTATTGATTCTATATCACCATATAAGGTCAATGATGTCACTGGACAAGGTACTGGTGACATCACTGACCTTATATGGCCACATGGCAGGGGTGGACCAATAATAATGACTTCAAGAGCCAGTCTTGACCAATCCAGGAGCCAGGATTTTGTTTTAGGAGCCAGCTCGATTGACTACAACTAGAGAAAACCTCAAATGTTTGGTGCCGGCTGTCATTTTCAAGCAGCATTGGCAACCTGGCTTTTGGAATTTGTCCAGCCCAGTCACATAGCCATATTAGCTCTATGTAGTTGACCATATATTAGAAGGGGTGGGCAACTTTGGGCCTCTAGTTCCCATCATGCCTCTGCGAGTCTGTTAGTATTGCAATGCCTCATGGGACTTGTAGGTCCACAGCAGCGGGAGGGCTGGAGTTGCCCACATCACAAGATGCCCTCAGTAGGGATGATCTGGTATCACCCCGAGTTCCCACGAACCTGGAAGGAAGCTCTCTTTCCTGCAGCAACAAGTGGCATGCTGTGTGACCTAACATGGCCACGAGGTCATATAAGGCCAATGATATCACAAGAATCCCGCCCCCTTTGTTTACGTACAGCCACTGGATGGGAAATGCCCTGGCCGCAGCGGATTGGGACGGAACTGACAGTTTCCTTACGGCAGTGGTGCTCAACCCTTCTAGGGCCGGGACCCCTTGGTAACATTTGCCAAGTTGTGGTGACCCCCAACGGAGCGCTGGACTCCAGAATTAGTAAGGTGCTGGACTTGGGATTAAAAATAGAAGCACACTCACAATACAAGCCCTCCCCAGCCCCTGCTACCTGCTTGCCTGCTCTCTCTCCATGCAGCCTTCTCAGCCCCAGCACTGCTTAGACGCCCGCCTCCTGCAGAGCTCACATTGTATGGGAGGCAGGAAGACAGCAGCGGCTGTGAATAGAAAAGCCCTGCGCTGTACACACTCCCCGGCCACTAGATGTCGCTGCAGCAGCCAGGGAGCCATGGCGGCACTTTTATATTCACAGCCTCTGCTGTCCTCCTGCTAACTGACACTGCTGCGTTAGGAGGAGGCTGAGGAACCTCTCACCTGGCGCTGCAGAATTGGATGCTGCGACCCCCTCAACAGTGAGTTGCGACCCACTTTTGGGTCACGACCCACAGGTTGAGAACCGCTGCCTTACGGGATCGGGTTCAAATGTCGTTCATCCCTCCTGGTGACATCTGACGTGACCCTTTGATGGGAACTACAAAAAACAAAAAACAAAATTAGAGAAATATTTCCAGCAAAAACATTTTGACATGAACGCGTTTTGGGAAGCAGCTGTCAAAAGGTATCCACACGCGTGTGCAGTTCCATCATTAGCAGCGCACTTAATTCAGAAGCAAACTGACACGCCGTGCAAACACAGGGAGCACTCCAACTCCTCCGTGTATCACATTAAAGGGATTAACTCTCCCGATGTGTCACGCCAGAACAGCGGCAATAATCCATACGGGCGGTCTGCATGGCGGCAAGGCGTTGGCACAATCCTCCTGCGATGAGCCGTGACCGCGTGTGAATCTCTGGCACGCAGCGAAAGCGGATTCCCGGTTCCAATACACAGCTGATCATTCGACAGAAATTTTAATTATTAAACGCTACTGGTATTGATGCCAAGACATCAGAACGGCCTATTGTGCCAACAAATACTTCCATTTCCTCGCAGACACCGCCGGCTAATGGAATTCTTGGCACGGCTCCGCTCTGCAGTTCTGGTGCAACTGCAAAAGGCCGGCGTGCCGCACGGAGACTTGTAGCCGGACCGCACTGGAGAAGACGCCCGTCGCTTTTAAAGCTGAACTCCAGATAGAATGAATATTGTCTAGAGAGTCATGTGTATCATGGGTGACTGGTCTTGTCTCTGCCCCGTTATGTAATAAAGACCGGTCACTGTAGCTCTCTCTCCGTGTGCAGTATGACTGGTCTTGTCTCCGCCCCCTCCTGTAATAAAGACTGGTCACTGCTGCTCTCTCTCCTTGTGCAGGGTGACTGGTCTTGTCTCTGCCCCCTCCTGTAATAAAGACCAGTCATTGCTGCTCTCTCTCTTTATGCAGGTTGGCTGGTCTAGTCTCCGCCCCCTCCTGTAATAAAGACCGCTCACTGCTGCTCTCTCTCTTTGTGCAGGTTGACTGGTCTAGTCTCCGCCCCCTCCTGTAATAAAGACCGCCCACTGCTGCTCTCTCTCCTTGTGCAGGGTGACTGATCTCGTCTTCACCCACTGCTGTAGTTTTCTGCAGGCAGCCTGTAGTGGGTGGGGTCTACAGGGTCCCTCCCACAGCTCCGCTCTCTGAACAGGCTATGTACAGCACAGGGATGATATCTGGCTTTGCAAAGGCATTTGGTGCACCCAAGGTGAATGCATATACTGTGTGGTCACTGATGAATATATTTAAATATCAGCTGTGCCAGGAGTTTCAACTTTAAACAATTAAAACATATATACACCCAACCACTAAGATCTCGTATAAGCTTTAACATGTTAAGGTCATAAAAATAAAACCTTGTAATCCTTGGGCAGGTCCTTCCTGCTACAGAGTGACAACTCTCTGTCCCCGCCTCTCAATTGGGCTTCTGTGTTGTCACCTTTTCATATGGGCGTCCAATGGAGGCTACAAGTGGCCGTGTCAACACACATTACACAGACATGGTCCACTGCTGTCACCATCAGCAAGCCCACCCTGAGAAATGCCATGCAGCCATGGAAGTGGGGCATATAGTCAGAAAGTTGCCCCAAACAGGCTGCAGGAGATTAACAGCACTGAGATGTAATAAAGCAGCGGGTATTAAATCAGGGCGACCTTGGTACTCTGGGCTGTTGTGGAACTACAAGTTCCATGCATTCACCTGGGAGTCATGCCTGAGGCTGTCAAGAGTCTTGTAGAACTACAACTGCCATCACGGTTCTGGGAGTCATGCCTGCGGCTGTCAGAATCTTGCAATGTCTCATGGGAGTTGTAGTTTCAAGAGACTCTGACCACAAGCATGATGGTATCTGTAGTTCTACAAGACTCCCATCAGCCACACACATGACTCCCAGAGTCTTGCAGAACTACAAATGCCATCATGCCTCTGGGAGTCATGCCTGAGGCTGTCAGAATCTTGCAATGGCTCATGGGACTTGTAGTTCCACGAGACTCTTGGCAGCCACAAGCATGACTCCCAGAGGCATGATGGCATTCGTAGTTCTGCAAGACTCTGGGAGTCACGCCTGTGGATGTCGAATCTTGTAGTTCTAGAAATGCTATCATGCCTCTGGGGGGTCATGCCTGCGGCTGTCGAAATCTTGCAATTCCTCCTGGGACTTCAAGCATGACTTCCAGAGGCATGATGGCACTCGTAGTTCTGCAAGAATCTGGGGGTCATGCCTGTGGCTGTTGGAGTCTTGTAGAACTACTGATGCCATCATGCCTCTGGGAGTCATGGCTATGGCTGTCGGAATCTTGCAATGCCTCCTGTTAGCCACAAGCATGACTCACAGAGGCATGATGGCATTAGTAGGTCTACAAGACTCTGGCAGGCACAGGCATGATGGCACTTGTAGTTCCACAACAGCTGCTGCAGTGCCTGTTGCCTTTATAGTACAGCATGACGAAGTAATTTAGGAATGAAGTCAGTGGTTTACGATGCGTGACGCATTCATTGAGATTTACAAACATGAACATTCGGGGTTTACAAACACAGAGGTGACACATCATCAACATTCACATGTAAAGGGCTGAGGCCCCCATGGCATTGTTCCTGTAATCACCATGTGCCATAGACCGGTGACACCTCCGCACATGGCTCCAATCACAGATCTGGAATGGCGCAGTTCATCAAAACGCATTAAGAGCATGTGCGCCGTTAAAACTAAAAAGGGGGCCGGTGAGCTTTGATGACCCAAAGCAGATCCCGGCCAAATCCCTGGAAGGGAAACCCCTACCACAACCAGATGAGGATGGGGGAGGGGTTCACAAACTTGCGGGTGATACAATACTCAGCAAAGCCGGGGTATTGTGTGCATGAAGACGGGCTCGGAGGGTTCTACTCCCTGCGGGCACATTATGTGTATGTTCACATTAGAGGTGAGGAGATTAAGGGGGGATATGATTTCCATGTACAAAATGTTTAATGGTGCAACATTAGCGATAAACTGTTTAAAATTAACTCTGTTACAAAAACTAGAGGCCACCACCTAAAATTGATGGAAAAAAAATTCCAGCACAAGGGGCGAAGGGGGTTCTTCACAGTAAGATCAGTTAGGGTCTGGAACTCACTGCCACAGGCGGTGATTTCAGCAAATAATGTGGAATTGTTCAAGAAACTTTTGGACGATTTCTTAAGGGACCGTAATATACAGGGGTACAGGTAATATACAGGGGTACAGGTACTCCTAGAATGAGATCCTAATAGGTTGGACTTGATGGACTAATGTCTTTATTCAACCTCAAATACTATGTAACTATGTAACTAAGCCGAGTATTGGAAGGCCGGCAGGAGAATGAACGGCAGCGGTGCCAGTCTGATGCGCCGTACTCGTTGCCAAGTGTTGTGTCTACAAAGCACAAGCTGACCTTCTATTGGTGAGCAGTCGGATGCCAGAAGGTGCTGGTCTCCCGTGCACTTCATTGTGCCAGGTAGGCGGATAGCATGCTCGTGCCTCCCGGCGCGTCTATGCGGCAATGCCTGCCAAGGTACGTGGGACTACGCTGGATGGTGCCGGGCTTCTGGAGCCCACCAAATGGCATGCTGGCAATGCATAATACACCCTGCCATGCCAACAGAGTATTTTCTACCTATATATCAGAATGGTGGGCTACACTGCCAGAAGGTACCAGTCTTATACACCAAAGCAATGCCCAGGGGGCGACATGTTAATGCCCCTGGCATGTCTGCCAAGCTTTTTAGGATTATATATAAGGGTATGCTACAATGCCAGAGGATGCCAATCTCATAGACCTACACAGAACCCAGCGTGTGACATGTTAAAGCCCCTGGCATGTCTGCCAAGCCCTTTGGGATCATATAAAAGGGTATGCTACAATGCCAGAGGATGCCAATCTCATAGACCTACACAGTACCCAGCGGGTGAGATGTTAATGCCCCTGGCATGTCTGCCAAGCCCTTTGGGATCATATATAAGGGTATGCTACAATGCCAGAGGATGCCAATCTCATAGACCTACACAGTACCCAGCGGGTGAGATGTTAATGCCCCTGGCATGTCTGCCAAGCCCTTTGGGATCATATATAAGGGTGGGCTGTACTGTAAGTGGGTGCTGGTCCAAGAGACCTAGGCAGTGCCCTAGGGGGTGAAATGCCAATGCCCCTGGCATGTCTGCAAAGCCTCCTCTGCCCATCTACTTGGAGTCAGGTGTCAAAACAATGATGTGCCCCAGTCATGTGGGTTAAGCAATGAGTGACAACGTAAATGGGTGCCAGGAGGGTTACAGATTAAGGCTTGCCTGCGAAGCCTTGTTTGGTTATATATAAGGGTGTGTCACACTGCCATTGGGTGCCAGTCTCACAGACCTACGCAGTGCCCCAGGGGTGAAATGCTGATGCCCCTGGCATGCCTAGCAAGCCTTTTCAGGTTATATATTGGAGTGGGTTGTATCGTTAGTGGGTGCCAGGTGGGTAAGACTGATACCCTGTGAGGCAATGTCTGCCACTGTGTGAGAGGGTGCCAGTCCTATAGACCTAAGCACTGCCCAGGGGGTGAAATGCCTCTGGCATGTCTGTGAAGCCTCCTCTGCCCAACTCCTTAGAGTCAGGTGCTAATACAATGATGTGCCCCTGCCATGTGTGACAACGTATCTGGGTGCCAGGAGGGTCCCAGACTAAGGCTCCCCCCAGCATGCTCTGTGCCCACAGGGTGCCAGGCTGATGCCCCCGGGAAGTCTGCGGAGCCCCGTCCGTCCAGTCAAAGTGCCCGGCGGGCAGCACACCCCCCTGTGCCCCGTATACACTCACCATTACAGAACTGGAAGAGGGAGGTGGTGTCATACAGACTGGAGAAGCCGTCCTCCATGCTGGCCGATCCTGGAATCCCCTCGCTGTGTTCAGCAGCAGCCTCCTCCTGTCTCCGGCCTGCAGACCCCCTCTGTTACCATGACAACCGAGAGACTACCGACAGACTACCGCCCGATATTCCTCCGCCTCCCACCAAAGACATCCGATCCGAACACAGAGAGAGACAGACACCGGCCGGAGATCCCGAGCTCCGCCACAGGCCCCGCCCCCTTCCCGGCACCCGGGAGAGAGTTAACTCTTGCCTGACTGCTCACCGCCGCCCGCACTCTGACTCCGCCCACTGTCTACCCTACACTACTAACACCCCCACAGATCTTCACCCCAATAATACCCCTCACTAGTACTCCACAGTACTTCACCACGATACTTCAACCCCCTCAATACTTCACTCCACAGTACTTCATATCACCACCAGTACTATTCTCTATTACCCCAGAAGACTTTACCTTCATACTACCCCATAGTACTACTACCCCACACCTCCATTTCACCTCTATACTACCCTATACAACTACTACCCTACAATACTTCACCTCTGTACTACCCCATACTACTACTACTACCCTACAATACTTCACTTCAATGCTACTTCACACCACAGTACTAAATATCACCACCACTGCTACTACTGCTATTCTCTATTACACCATAATATGTTTACCTTCATACTACCCCATACTACTACTATCCCACACCTCCGGTTCACCTCTGTACTACCCCATACTACTACTACCCTGCACCTCCGGTTCACTTCTGTACTACCCCATACTACTACTACCCTACACCTCCGGTTCACCTCTGTACTACCCCATACTACTACTACCCCAGCATACTTCACATCAATCCTACCTACACCACTGCTACCCCACCGTACTTCAACTCAGCACTACCCTACACAACTACTACCCCACCGTACTTCACCTCAATACTACCTTACACAACTACTACCCCACCGTGCTTCACCTCTGTACTACCCTACTCAACTACTACCCCACTATACTTCACCTCAATACCACCCCACACAACTACTACCTCACCATACTTCACATTAATACTACCTACACCACCACTACCCCACCGTACTTCAACTCAGTACTACCCTACACAACTACTACCCCACCGTACTTCACCTGAATACTATCCTACACCACCACTATCCCACCATACTTCACATCAATACTACCCTACACAACTACTACCCCAATACTACCCTACACAACTACTACCCAACCATACTTCCTATCAATAATACTCTAAACCACTACTACCCCACCATACTTCCTCTCAATACTACCCTACACCACTACTACCCCACCATACTTCCTCTCAGTACTGCCCTACACCACTACTACCCCACCGTACTTCCTCTTAATACTACCCTACACCACTACTACCCCACCATACTTCCTCTCAGTACTGCCCCACCATACTTCCTCTAAGTACTACCCCACCATACGTTAACTCCTACTTTTCAACACTCTTGTGAAACTCTCGGTTCCTCCGTTTATGCCAGCATCATGGATAGGGGACTCCCTCCCGCCGGGTTATTGTATTCTGACAGAACACCTGAACAGCTGATTGGTTGCAGTCACTGGCCAAGATGTTTCAGACCAGTTCCTTCCACAAAAGTCAATAGAATAATTGCCTTTTGTTTTTGGACATGGATGTCCAGCATCACACTAACCTAGATGACGCCTTGATCTAGCAGTTTTATCTTTATTCATTGTTTTTTTTTCAACAGACTCTTTTTCAAAGACTTCTCTTCTGGAGAAAATGATACAATGTATCAGAGGGGGGAAGTACAGGTGTGGCTTCTATTCACAGTGACCGCTGCCACCAGTGATCACGATTGGGATCAGATCCTCCTGACCCCCAATCATTAGTCTGAGACTAGGAGCTGTCAGTGACAGTTTGGTCTCAGTGCTGGGGGTGCAGGATCAAGCGTATGCCACATATATGGAGTGCCAGAGAAGAAATCCCACTTCCGGAACTCCACATGTATCCGTGACGCCGGTGGAAACTGGTTACATGAGGTTATTTACATCCTAATGCAGTGAATGGTTTGCGGATAAGACCCCATTCACTTTTTCAGCGCTGATTTGATCTGAGCGACTTTGAGCTACAGTGCACATATTGTCGCGCTACGTAGCGCTACTTTTGGCATGGACTTCGTAGCTGTTGCATTGGGCTGTATCCAATCAAAAGCGGTCTTGATGTGACATAATTCCTCTTCCTGTTTCCTGCTTATGTTCTTGCTTATATTTCTGTGCAAAAGTGACACTTCTGTAGCGCGACAATGTCGCTCAAAATCGACGGGCCCCGCCTCCTCTTACATCACTGGCCCCACCTGCGACATTGAGCTACACCATTGAAGTCTATTGGGGCCAAATCGCACAAAATCCCCCGAAAAATAGGTCATGTTCAAGCGACACGCTTGAGCTACAAGCTACAGGCGACATTGAGCGATGAGATGTCAACAGCTCCATTGAAATGCATTGGACAAGCTACATTGAGCTGATGTTTGAGCGATTTTGGCGCTGAAATCGCTCAGTGTGAATGGGGTCTAAGAGTCCTTTTTCTATATAGTCCCACTCCCTACCTTTTCAAGGGTAATATGACAGTTGAGTGACAAGCTGTTTCGTGGCCATGGGTAGGCAGTTCCCTCATCATTTCATTTATAACAATGAAGCTGGTAAAATGTCTGAAGTTGATTCCAAGTGTGGAATTTGCATTTGGAAGCTGAGAACTCTCATTATGTCGTCTGATGCACATAAAGTAGGCCGTTATTAGGTACAGACAACACAATTTATCCTTCAAAGAGAGGAGAGAAAATATTAGGAGTGACCAAATCTGAATTGACCATCCAGCTATAGAAGGCCCAGTGGGTCCCAGTGCCTCCTAATTTGAATGGGTCTACCTGGTCTGGCCATGGGCTGGAAAGGCAGAGAGCCCCCGGGGCTGTGCTCCCTGGGTGTGTTGTCCCAGCGATGCCAGATAATCACTATGGGTTTGGGACCCCACTGTGTTACATTGGCACTAGGTAAGCTTTTTTTCTGTAACGCACTTCTTGGGCAGGCCTTTTGGCTAGCTCAGTGCAATTTTTTATCTTGGCTGGAAGGCCTGCCTTGTACTACACTTGGCACTTATTTACTTTATTTAACAATAGCACTTTGCCCCACAGTTGACTAAGGGTGTAGGTACCTTCAGGGCCTGCCTGAATGTCTCAGTGGAGGCACTTTGGCCTTCAGGTCTTTTGCCTGTCCCCATGGGGATCTTTCTTCGGGAGAGCCCTCATCAAGTACTCGGTGGACCGGCTTTACCTAATCACCAAGGATCAGGATCTGCCTGGCTTCAGCCCAAGTGGACTTGGATACCTTGCCCCTGTCAGGAGCCTTGCACCCTCGGGAGTTCAAGGATTTGAGGCCCTTCCTCTGCGGAGGAGGGCCACAGCACCCTCGTGTAGAAAGAAAATGGAGTGAACAAATCAACAATTTGGTACTTTCTGAAAAGAAGGAACACACTGCTGAAGAGTATGGACAACCTTGGACGGCAACTGTGTTGGGTGCTCACATAATTATTTCCACGGGGAAACATTCTCCAGGAGGTTTGTTTCCCTTTTCTCTTTGCCAAAGTCTTCAATCGAGAGAAGACCTCATGAAAGTAAATTCAGAGAGTTTTTACAAGGTGCAAACCACTAGTGAGAACAGGAAGGCCTGATTAGACTTTGCCATAAAACATCTAAAAACATCTGCTCAGTTCTGGAACAATCTTCTTTGAACTGCCAAAACTTACATCAAGATGTATCAGAACAATGAGAAGTAAAGAACAAAGAGGAGAGAAGAAACGATCCAAAGCATGCCACATCATGTGTGAAACAAGTTGGAGGCAGTGTTGTGACATGGGCATGCATGGCTCCTGATGGAACTGGGTCACTAGTGTTTATTGATGATATGACTGCGGACAGATGCGGCAGGATGAACTCTGAACTGTTTATACTATTTGGTTTGATTCAGCCAAATGCTGCAAAACTGATAGGACAAGGCTTCACAGTACAGATGGACAATGATCCAAAATATACTGTGAAAGCAACCCAAGGAGCAATATGAAATGGAATATTCTTCAGTGGTTGAGTCAGTCACCTGACCTCAACACAACCGGACGTACATTTCACTTGATGAGGATAAAACCGAAAGTAGAAGGCTGGGTTCACACCTAGGCGTATTGAATATGCGCGTTTGTCGCACGTTTCGTGTTGCGCGTTTTTACAGCCATTCGCTATAGGGCTACTTGGCTGTATCCCAATAGAAACGCGCGACCAAAACGCCCCAAAGAAGTACATGTACTTCTTTGGGCATAGGCCGTTTTGTAGCGCGTTCAGACGGGCAGAAATACGGAAAGGTGTGAACCATACCCATAAAAAACAATGGGATTTTCATGTTTGTACGTTTTGTAGAGCGTTCATAGAGCGTTGAACGTACGACAAAACGTAAAGGTGTGAACAGGGTCGAAAGATAATTGAACAAGCAGCAATTGAAGACAGCAGCGGTGAAGGCCTTCACGAGCATTTCTAGGATGGAAATCCAGCATGTGATGATTTTTATGGGTTCCATATTTAAGGAAGACATTGACTGCAAATAACTTTTAACAAAATATTAAAAACAATGATTGTAATATTGTCACGGGTGTACGGCTGGGCCGTGGGTGGAACCCCTTGGCAGGGACAAAAAGTCCAAGAACGAGGTACAGAGGGAAATCCAAAAGCGTAGGCAGGTCCGGGTCGAGGCAGGCAGCTAGGTTCAGAAGCGAGAAGGCAGGCAGAAGGGTCGATAACGGGAGTTCATGCAAGGGTTCAGGAAGCAACAGGTTCACACACAGGGGGCTGGGCGATCACACCATAGAGGTCGAATAACTCAGGACTATGCCAAGGCTCTGACTGGATTAAATACCCAGGGAAACAAAGGACCACCTCCTGGTTGCCGAGGCGACCAGGAAGCTTCCCTAAACAAGAGCAAATGGCAGGGCTGACGTGGCAGATGGTGTGTGCTGGGGACTTCCCCCAGCCAGGCGAGCACCTGAAAGCGCTGAGTGGCGCGTTACGCACGCGCACGCAGCCTGTGTCTCGGATGTGTCCGGCGCCAGGTGTCCTGCCAGGAGAAGGAGAACCCAGTGCCCTACGCCACCACTGGCGAGCCTGGTAAGGAGCAGCACCCCTGGTTCCCTGTCAAATATTTCCGATTGTTTATCCAGTTACTTCAGAGCCTCTGCAAATGGGGGAAACAATGTATTAAAATGGCTTTAATTCCTAAATAGCTCATTGTATATTTTTGTTAAATGCCTTGAATTGAGGTTATGTTCACACCATTGTGTGGACCAGAACTGCGCTGATGTGAACAGAGCCCAGTATACCATAGAGATACATCGGGATGCTTTTTTGGTCCTGGAACAAGCTGTTCTTGTCTGCATATGGCCCGGACATGGTGTGAACAAGCCCTTAATCTTGATTGCTTAATTTCAAACCCATTGTGGTGGTGTACAAACCAAAATTATGAAAATTGCGTCACTGTCAAAATATTTATGGACTTAGCTGTATATAAAGATATAATTATCTGCAGTACCCAAGGACAGGCTGTCTGTGTCTAGAGCAGGGGTCGGCAACCTTGGCTCTCCAGCTGTGCTGAAACTACAAATCCCATCATGATTCTGCCTCTGGGAGTCATGCCGGTGGCTTGCAATGCCTTATGAGATTTGTAGTTTCCGCACAGCTGGAGAGCCAAGGTTGCCTACCCCTGGTCTAGAGTACCTGACTCCATGCAGCATTCTGTTAGAAAGAAGGGGTGGGCAAATTAATATGGAGTTCAGGAGTCAGTCTATCCAATCCAGGAGCCAGCGGGATTTTTCTTTAGGAGCCGATTCCATCAACTAGAGAAAACCTCAAAAGTTGGGCGCCAGCTGTAAATTTTAAGGAGCGTTGGATACCCGCTATATATAGAGTGTAAGGACCAAGGACCACGAGGAACCCTGTAGCTGGTGAGAACTTGCGAGCATTTTGACTGGTAAACAGGGAAGGACAAACACTCGTCCCTTTCCATGTGTTGTTCCCTGCTCTTCGGCGAGATGTCGCTACCTCACTGGCAACTTACATTCTTTTCCATCCACGAGGGAGCAACACCTTGCTCATCATCCAGCTAGCAAAGTAGCAACACAAGGAAGTGTGTATTTCCTCTGCAGGTTTTAGTAAACACTGTCGCTGGTTTGACATGACCCAAAGCCTACAGCTACACAGCCTAGCCATGACTTTTGATCATGCAGCTTTAGAAAGGAATGCGATTAAGCAAACAATATCATGCAACTGAGTGCAAACAAATGTCATTTTCCTCGTCTTATGTATAGAAATTCGGGACGGTTCCCCTGAGTGTTTTCTGTACTCAAAGTCACATAAAGAAGCAACTAGACATGTAAGCAGTGGAAAAATTCAGTTTGGTTCGGATATTTTGTTATTTCGGGATTCGGATCCGAAATTCAATTCGGTTCGGGTTTCGGATTTGGACGATATCCAAATCTTCGTTAGCTTTGGATACGTTTATGAACGCATATTCGTTATGACTACCACAGAAAACCATGTACAGGTATTAATACTAAAGCTCAATCTCCTAGACCCGAATGGCATTTGGGATCCGAATTTCCGAATTGCATTCGGGAGCTCCCGAATGCCATCCTGGTCTGTAAGCCTCAGCTATAGTAATATATGTATATGGCTCCCAGACCCGAATGGCATTCGGGAGCTCCTGAATGCAATTCGGATCCTGAATACTATTCGGGTCTGGGAGCCAAATACTTATACATATATTACTAAAGCTGAGGTTCCCAGACCCGAATGGCATTCGGAATCCGAATTTCCAAATTGCATTCGGGAGCTCACGAATGCCATTGCGGTCCTGGAGTCATATATATAACGAAAATTCCTATTCAGACCCATTCGGATGCATTAAACCGAAAAACACATCTGATTGGCCAGAAAAGTCACATGTCCGATTCAGTTTAGTTTTTGAACTAAATTCAATCCGAAAACGGAAATTCAGATTCAGACAAATTCGGATGCATTGGGATTCGGAAATTCGGATGTGTCCAAATTTCAGAAAATTTGTCCGAATTTTGATTCGGAATGAAACAAATCGCACATTTCTAGAAGTAACTAATCGCCGCTGTTCATTCAAAATATAGGTGGAAAAATTACAATTTCTACTCCTCTATGTGGAGCTCAATTCATAATTGCCGATGAACTTTACCAAATAAAAGCAAAGTCTTCCAAAGCGGGCAATCCATCGCACACCATTTTAGTCACATGATCAGAAATTGTCTGTGTATTTCTAACCTAAAAGCAATTTCCACATTGTTTTCCTTACAAGAACAGATTGGCAACAAGGTTAATTTATTTCCAGACTCGGCCTAGCTTTGGGAACATTTTGGAGCTGTGTAAATATAGTTAGTATTCCTGTCAAGTCTAGGAAGTGTCATTCTCCAGAAATAATGCATGGACATTTGATCAGCGATGTGTGTCTGTAACTCCCGGGTTACAAGATACACAACCCCTCCTCAGCGACCGGTAACCCAAGATGAGAACAGCGATTCCTTTTTCAAAATAAAACACGAGCCACTGATCTGTAAAACAGAATGGGAGGGAGACTGGGGCAGGGGGTGCAGTCTGCTTCACCAGCTTGTGGCCATGCCTGGGAACTGCCCGGGGGATGATCTGTGTCATAGAGAAAATCCTTTGTGGGGGCTTACATGACGGAAGCAACGGCTTATCCTACAATAACTTAGTTCAGAAAAGTTTGTGGCCTGGAAAATGAACTTTCATTCGGGCCATTGTAACAAGAGAAGTGAATACTGACCTTAAGGCCTCATTCACACTGAGGCCTTATTCACACTGAGGCACATACGCGCGTATACGCGCTTATGTGCGTATTGTACCATATGCAGCATATGCAAATAAATGGCTCCATATACATAGGCAACCCTAGGTGGCAGGTGACAGGTGGCACCCCCCTTATGGTGATGCCTTGAGCAAAATTGCAGGGGGCAACATTGACCATGGAAGGCACTATATTCCTGTGGGTTTGCTTGAATAGGCCACCTGTTGCACATTTACTTATTTTTTAATAAATAATACAAGTTTCACAACGCAAGGTCTGCTTCAATTGCAGTCCATTATAATGTAAATACATGCATGAATTTTTCACCTGAGATGTAGCAGTTCAATATAAAAATTGTGAAGGCAAAATTCAGGAAGTTACATTAGATTAGCTACATTTGTTTCTTGAATTTGAAGAAATGTATATGGGAAATGAGGGAGGTTTCTCTATACATATCAGGAGCCCCCCTTTAAATCAGAGGCCCGCTTTTTCCTTTCTGTTTCCAGAGCCGGGAGGTTGGCACGCCCGCTGGTCCATCCTCCAGCTCACGAAATTCAAGTTTTTGGCCGGCGTCACTTAAACGATTGCAGAAAAACAGACGGCGTTCTGTATTCCCATGTTTGTTTTCCTTCACTGAAGAAAAATAAGAAATTACAAGTTGTTCCGCTAAAGATCACAGCCGGTTCTATGAGCTGCAGAAGTCGCCGCGCTCTGAAGCAAAGGAAATAATAATATTCATATGAAGTAGAAATCTACCTTTGAGCACGTTTTCAGAAATAAATGCGGCATGAGACAATATTAAACTTAAGGACTCAAGCAAAGGGGCGTTTGCACCAATACAATGTAAATTCGGCCATATTTCTGCCCCCAGAAAAGCCACAGGTGTTTCCTGGTCAATGACTGTACATTGCTGTAGGTGGGTACACTGTATTCCTGTGTATATGCATGGACGTACAACTCTGGATGCAGACTGTACACTAGGGGTGGGCAACTCTGGCCCTCCAGCTGTTGTGAAACTACAAGTCCCATGAGGCACTGCAAGAGTGACAGTCACAGGCATGGCTCTCAAAGGCAGAAGCATGCTGGGATTTGTAGTTAACCCATAGCTGGAGTGCCAGAGTTGCCCACCCCTGCTGTACACAGTACCGACGTATACCTGCCCAAAGCCACATACAGCCATAGCCTTCTATGGGAGGCTATACGCAGCAGCTGTGGCTGAAATATGGCCAAATTTACATTGCATGTGTGTGCTCCCTCCCCCCTTAAAGGACCAGGACACTCACAACTGATATTTCATGAGTTAAACCACTTACCATTTATTTCTAAGGGGCCCTATAAGTGACATTTATGTGCTGAGATCCTGGGTCTGCATACCTGTCATGACCATTATTATTATTATATTACGGAGAATGTTGCAGGAGGAGCTGGGACACACAAAGGGGGACAGGAACACTCAAACCTCCCAGGCAGAGCAGAGTCAGGGATTATTGTAGGGAGATGTCATTGTTGGAGCATACAAGACACATAAAATGCCAGGGGATGGGTTGGCATACTAGGCCCAGCTTATAGCTAATATATCAGTGTTAGGTGGGCAGGCCATTTAATTACTAAAGCGTTCTGGACTCTTCGGGGCTCATGTATAAACCTAATAGTCCATGATCCCATCGCACTTCTATCCGCTTTTTTCCATGTAATATAAATGGGTGCAGTAAGAATAGGAATATGGACACCGGCACTCCAAAAGCTGTACAAATGCGTCTATTTATTGACAGACATGCCGCATATCACATAAAATGCTATGTGATATGCGGCATGTCCGTCAATAAATAAACGCATTTGTACAGCATTTGGAGTGCCGGTGTCCATATTCCTATTCATGTATAAGCCTTCCTACCAATGTAAAGCTCTGCGAATGGCATTTGCACATCATAATCACCACTACATGGCGCCTAGGAGCAGCTCCTCATTGCCATCTAGTGGCGGTTATGCCTTGCAAATGTCATTCACCCAGCTTTACGTTGGGCAGAAGGTTTATACATGATCCCCAAACAGTTTAGAATGCTTTAGTAATTAAATGGCCTGTTGACCTAAAACTAATATTTTTGCTATAAGCTGGGCCTAGTATGCTGACCCATCCCCTGGCTTTTTATATGTCTTGGATGCTCCAATAGCACATACATGAGCCCCTGAATGTAAACTGTTGCACTTCATTTTTAAATGCTAATATAAAGACAAAAGGCCGGTGATAAAAGTAATATGGATTTCATTTTGTATCCTTTTTTTGTTGTTAATATTGACCATTTCAGGTATCTGCAAAGGAGGAACCAGGAAAGAAAAAATATAAGCAGATAAAACTTCAGTTTATTCTTTGGAATTGTCCTGAAAAAAAATAACAATTAACATAACACTTGATCTCTGCTAGCCAATGAAAACCACTCTGACTCTGGAATGGAGAGGGGGTACAATAAGCGGCGTAGCACCAAGAAGAGTTTCAACTTCAATCCCATAGGGACCAATTATACAGTTATCTGTAACAGAAACCTTAATTGCTTCTTGTTTGTTGGATCCTTTCACTGAAACAAAGCAAATTCCCAAATGATAGCCAAGATTATTGCTTAATTAGAGCTGAAAGGAACCGATTGTGAGAGGCGTACATAACCTGCCATTGCCAACCTCCGCTCATAAATTTGCCGGTTTGCCTGGCTGTCATGCTGATCCAATGGCTTTAATACTTCCCGAGTCACGGACCTGGAACAAGGCTCCAAGTTATTAAAGCAAAAACAGCCAGCCATGTAGCATTTTCAGGAGGAGGTGACCAATAGCAGCTTACATATTTAGTTTATAAAGATTTCCTTTAGCAGCTCCTTTGCCTGTTCTATAATAAATATGTACCATGCCGGCTAGAGGATTATAAACAAAATATTGACCTTATCTGGAAAAGATGAAAGTTCACAAAGAAATGCTAACAAACAGGCTTAGCTGTTGCTTACAGGAACGGCATCACATCTTATTGTGTTTATATATACAAGCCAATGTGTACCAGTCCCTTACATGTGTTGCTATTCATCCGCTGCTGGAAGCTGCACTGAAACCTGAGAAATAAGGCAGTGTGTGTAATACAGAGGTATAAGGCACTATGTGCAACAGAGAGGCATGTGGCACTGCATAAATCAGAGAGAAATTAGACACTTTTTGCGGCACTGCATAAATCAGAGAGGAATTAGACACTGTATGTGGCACTGCATAAAATCAGAGAGGAATTAGACACTGTATGTAGTGCTGAGGTATGTGGCACTGGATAAATCAGAGAGGAATGAGACACTTTATGTGGCACTGCATAAATCAGAGAGGAATGAGACACTGCATGTAGTGCCGAGGTATGTGGCACTGCATGAATCAGAGAAGAATGAGACACTGCATGTAGTGCCGAGGTATGTGGCACTGCATGAATCAGAGAGGAATGAGACACTGCATGTAGTGCCGAGGTATGTGGCACTGCATGAATCAGAGAAGAATGAGACACTGCATGTAGTGCCGAGGTATGTGGCACTGCATGAATCAGAGAGGAATGAGACACTGCATGTGGCACTGCATACATCTCAAACAACTCAATGGGAATTTAAAAGTAACTTTATCCAGCTTAGAATGAGTTCAAATGCAGTTCAGAAGGGGTTTACATGAAGATCAGAAGGAGTCTGTGAAGGGATATATGTGTGTATATACTGTATATAGTGCCTTGATTGTTGTAGTAGTTGCTTTAACTGATAGATAAGTTATTTATATATTTCACCAACGCAATGCACGGCCTTCTGAACTTGTAAAATCTGCTAAATGAACTGTAGTTCCTGGATTAAGCTGCTCCTGTCATTTCGCCTTTAAATAATTTCCGCTGATATTCTGTTGAATGCAAACTGGTTTTTCAGACTAAACTGGTCAGAGGGACATTTGCCAAACAAACGTTCTACTTTCATGACGCTATGTAAAGTAGCCACAGATCCGTCATCAAATTTCCTGGTGACAAAACCGCTGTGAAAATATCGTGATCTCGGTGACATCGCCTGGATCACTTGTACAAAACAAGCGGCGGCTTCCCCGCTGTACATTTAGCCCTGCTTTCCCAAAGCAGGGCTAAATGTAGAAAACTACCTGCCTGGCGCCCGGAAACTACATGTCCCGAGCATCGCTAGATAGGAATTCCAAAGCCCTGCTGCTCCTCTACTCACTGCTGCCCCAAGGCCGGGCCTCAGTGGGAAATCTGGCCCTCGGAGGAGGGGCTGGGCGCCGACTATATACTGTTATCAAATGGTCCTTGGTTAGTTGTAGTGCCTCATACCTCTATTACATACAGTGCCACTTGCACACTGTGTGCCTTGTGTGTTTTATTGTGTTCTTAGTGTGATTCTGAAGATGGCGATAGACATTACTTAACAGTCTTCCGACCTGATTGTTCCAAAATTAGATAGAACTGTATAGGCATAGCCTGGTACAAAAGTACCTGGAGGGGGTGTCAGGCATGATGGTACGCAGGGGCGTCCAAGAGCCCGGGTGTCGCCATCGCGCAAGTGTGTTGACGTCACCTCGCACAGGCGCGGCCATCTGATTGACGCCTGCCATAGCCATCTTGGTGATGGACGCCGGCAGAGAGAGGAGGGGACAGTCACCCGGCGGGATGAGGTATGCCGCTGGGTCCTCTCCTCTCTCTTGACACTGTCGGGCTCTGGGTCCATGACCGAGTGCCCGACTTTTTAGAGGGGGTGACACCAAAATGACTGTCAGTCATTTTGGTGTCAACACCTGCAATGGTGTCACCCGGGTGCGGGCCACACCCTCTTGTGACGCCACCGATGGTGCGAATAACTTTTACATGATGTGACCGTAAGTAGTATGGAGTATATAATGTACAACAAAGCATTCACAGTGGACCGATCTGGAGTATGTAGCGTACTGCACATCATACAGACTCGGGCAGTCTGGAGTATGTCACATCCAGCACAGTGTACAGCTCTCTGTTTGCAGCACACACCACAATAAAGTCTCTCATGAGTTTAATGCGTTCACGGCATGCATTCATACATATGCGCACGTTTGCAGAAGTACTGGCTTATACCTGCTGAAAAAGCCACGTACAGCCTTTGATGTCAATGGGCCGCTATATGCCGCACCTGTGGCTTCCCAGGCAAGGAAATAAGCCCAAATTTTACATGTTAAGCCCCCTAGGCACCAGTGTGCATGAGGCCTAAAAATAAAACACTAGCTGAGAACCGACAGGGTAAAGAAAGACTGAACAGCTTGTGAGACTCCACCCATTTGGGAGCTGCATGTTGCAGCAGTCACTATTTGTCAAAGTATGCTAGGACCTGTAGTACCCAGGCAGATGCCAAGCAGACTGCTCATGACTTTTCCTAGATTCAAGTGAATAATACGAATATTTGCATTCATTACAGGATGAAAACTTTATGCAAAAAAGGAAGAATTAGATCAGTTTTCCAAAATTTCATTTTCTTTGTATCTCTAATGACAAAATTACAAGTGTTTTTTTTGTCTTCATTTGTCTACAAATGTCCTATACAAATCAATGTGCCCGGAGGACCGCTCACAGCATTTACAGAAATGTTTTGCACATTTATGTACAGTACTATGATCTCTAGGATAACCAGACTTGCAGGTAGCATGCCAACAGAAACATCCTCTATAGACAAAAAGGACAACACTGCCCCCTGGTGGTTGTGTCATCCTGGTTCATCCTGGTTCATCCTGGTTCCTGGTTTATATACTGGCTTTGTGTGGGAAGGATGCTCCATACATTGGTGGTCAGTGGAAAGAATGTTCTATGTATTGGTGGTCAGTGGGAAGAATGCTCCTTACATTGGTGATCAGTGGGAAGAATACTCCTTACATTGGTGGTCAGTGGGAAGCAGGGGAGTCCTGAGGCAGGGTGTCACCCGGAGCGGGTACCGGGTGACACCCCGCATTGACGCCATAGTGCATGTGCATGATGTAATCGCGCACACGCAACATCATTGCGCACATGCGTGATGACATCACCTGCTGTTACCTGCCGGCAGAGAGAGAAGGGGACATTCACCCGGCGGGATAAGTTATGCCGCCGGGTCCCCTCCTGTCTCGAGCAACTGTCGGGCTCTCGGTCCATGTCCGAGTGCCCGGCTTTTCAGGATGGGTGACACCAAAATGGCTGTCAGTCTGATGGTGTCACCACACCCTGCTAGTGATGCCACTGGTGGGAAGAATGTCCATTACATTGGTGATCATTGCAAAGAATGCTCCTTACATTGGTGATCAGTGGAAAGAATGTCCCTCACATTGGTGACCAGAGGGAAGAATGTCCTTACTTTGATGGTCAGTGGGAACAATGTCCCTTACAATGGTGGTCAGTTGGAAGAATGTCCTTACTTTGATGGTCAGTGGGAAGAATGCTCCTTACACTGGTGGTCAGTGGGAAGAATGTCCCTAACATTGGTGACCAGAGGGAAGAATGTCCTTACTTTGATGGTCAGTGGGAACAATGTCCCTTACAATGGTGGTCAGTTGGAAGAATGTCCTTACTTTGATGGTCAGTGGGAAGAATGCTCCTTACACTGGTGGTCAGTGGGAAGAATGTCCCTAACATTGGTGGTCTTTGGGAAGAATACTCCTTACATTGGGGGTCAGTGGGAAGAATGGTCCTTACACTGGCGGTCAGTGGGAAGAATACTCCTTACATTGGTGGTCAATGGGAACAATGCCCTCCTTACAGACAGTTAAAAAGATATTTGAAGTAATTGGTTCCATATGTGAGAGGCAAGGCAAACAATGCTCATTGCTCAAGAGACCTCTGCAGGAGCCCTAATGTTCCATGGTACCCTGGTTGATAAAAGCTGGTCTAACTGATTGGATATGAACTGAACAGATTGGTGTGGCAACCCTGGCACTGGCAAATCTAAAGGAGATCGTACAATCAGGATGCACCATGTGTGGCCAGTTGTAAATAATTGAACATTCAACCCAAAATTGTCCTTTCCCTCAGACTGCTATCTGCTGTCTACACAGAAGAAAAGGTGTCCCATAGGAAAGTGGAGGTGACATCAGGCCAGGAGCAGGATGAGATAACACAGAGCCACAATCCCATCTTATCACCAAGTGCCCCTCTAATGACATTAGCTGCGAGAGAAAGACTTTCCAGAAACCATCTGCTCTGTTCTACTACCCATGAATAAACGCGCAGATCTACCATAGACGTACAGAAAGGAACGCCAAAACCAAAACATGAGAGATGCTTTAAAGGAGAACTATGAGGTGAGTGCTTTTCACTCACCTCATAGTTCTAGCCGACATGTGACAATGAGACTGTTGCAGGTCGGCTCAGTAGATCGGGAGGTGAGCGAACACATACCGGCGTTCGCTTACTTCTCGATCCTGTCACACGGGGGAGGGGGCGGGCACAGCTGGCTCTGCCTCTAGTTAGGCAGAGCCAGCTGTCACTCACGCAGCTGGGCGGATCCCGTCATAATTGTCGGGATCCGCTTCAGCTGCGGCGTCTCAGTATACTGAGCTTAGGGTAACGGGAGGACGCTAGTTTGTGTCCTCCCGTTAACCTAAGGAGAACTATGGGGAAAAGCCTTAACCCCATAGTTCTCCTTGAAACTGTTCATAATTTCATCACAGAAAACATCCAATGCGTTTCGGGAGCTGAAAGTGCTACCCCCTTCATCAAGGCTCACATAACGTAAACAGGACTCAAAGAGACCGGCAACCAAAAATATCTGTAATCAGTCCTAAAGGTTTGTTGCTTTGCCAGTGCAATCAGCAGCAGGATGGCGTCCGTGCTGTATGCGAGCCATCTGCCCAAAGCCATAGCTTCTCCTATCACTGTCTGGCCACAGGTTGGGAGGGGGGGACAAGACCTGTAAGTGTTACCTGTAAGTGATCTCCTGCTCTGCCAGACAGTGCTGTGCTGTGTGGCAGAGCAATGACAATCACTGTACTGGATGGACAGACATATAATTGCTTTGGCATGTTAAGCAGCCCCTGTATATGTAACACAACTGTGTATTTAGCTGTTCGTCTGAAGTTCGGCTTTAGAAAATAATAATTTGCATGTCATCACAAAATGGATGTAAAACAGGTAATTAAGGTAAGCACAGCGCCCACCCCATCAGCAAAGTATTCTCATTGATCCATGCTGGCTCACCACCTCCACACCATGAGAGTCCACCCTTGGTAAGCTCTATGTTGGATAGTGTTGGAGCTTATCT
>NW_017306767.1:963103-965105 GCF_000935625.1 Nanorana parkeri | reverse complement strand
CAGGGTCATCATCCTTCTTCAAGTGCTGGGTGGTCCTTGATGATGCAGACAGCAGCACTGATATGATGCCGTCAGTGGCACTCTCTGCATTTGTACATGTGCCAGGCGCTGTAGTGATGCCCCCTCAGGGAGGGGGCCCATGACGTCCTGCACTCAAAGGATGTCCTCAATCTTCTACGTTGAATGACACTGGGCTTCATTCATCCCAGAAGCCTGAGGACATCCTGTGGTGGAAAAAAAATGACTGCAGGTAGTAGTTCCTGATGGAAGATGAGTATTGAAACAAGAGCTGTTTTTTTTTTTTTTTTGTCAAGCCAAAAGGGAACAAGTAAAAAAATGAATTAGCCTCCATGCTCAGCCCCTGCCATCATGTTGCCCCACTAGAGCCCTCCCCGCATGTATGTTTTGCTTTTAGTTTTGTATACTTACTTTTTATAGATGTCTTCAGGGTGGTCACATGTCACTCAGGGTTCTCATCCTTCTTCCAGTGCTGGGTGGTCTTCGATGATGCAGTCCCCAATGATGCAGTCCCACCCATGATGCATATCCCATGATATGCCTCATGGTCCTCAATGATGCATATTGCCCCACTAGAGCCCTCCCCACATGTATGTTTTGCATTTAGTTTTGTATACTTACTTTTTACAGATGTCTTCAGGCTGGTCACATGACACTCAGGGTCCTCATCCTTCTTCCAGTGCTGGGTGGTCCTCAATCATGCAGACAGCCATCATGCGCCACTCTCTGCATCTGTACACTGTGCGTACCAGGCGCTGTAGTGATGCCCCCTTAGGGAGGGGGCCCATGACGTCCTGCCCTCACAGGATGTCCTCAATCTTCTATGTTGAATGGCGCTGGGCTTCATTCATCCCAGAAGACTGAGGACATTTTGTGGTTTAAAAGAAGTAGTGCAGGTAGCAGCTCCAGATGGAAGATGAGTATTCCAACAAGAGCTGCTTTTTTGTTTTTCAACCCGAAAGAGAACAATTAAAAAAAATGTAGAATCAGCCCGGAGTTGAACTTTAAATCCAAGGAAGGCTCAGGTCTTCCTGCAGTATACTTGCGACCAATCTCCTAAGCAATACAGCTTATTTGTCTGACTTGCAAAGGCAGAGATTTAAATAGCTAAACCTGAAACCTGTTGACGCCAATTGCCGATTACTCATCTACAGCGTTCTGCATTGTTTCATTCTGTTCTACAACAATGTGATCTTGCTTCCCATGTGAAAGGATCCCCATAAAAGGATATTTTAGATAAAATAGAAATGTTATGACAGGCAGTATTTTAACAAAGCACCGCTCCTCTGCTCCTACTGCTCCCACCACTCCAGAAATATCTATTGGCTTCTAAACAAAGATAATGAAAGACTTGTGACCTGCTAGGCCCTCCTGTTCTCTGCTGTGACCGGTCTGAAAGGTCTCCTCTGGAATGGACTTCATGCTGGTCCGAGACGTGTCATCCACCGCTAGCTGAGCGTTCGCACTGGCCGCACTCCGATGTATTCCCAAGTTATGTAAAAGCTTACAGCGAGGGACTGGCTGAACACACACACACACACCTGTTCAATGGAGTAATTCTTCTTTAAAACCTGGGTATTACCATGATGTCATTAAAGCAGATTAGGATTACAAGGTCGTTGGAACGAGCTATTTAAATAATATCACTGATCTCATTTGCATGACAAATATTCTGGGTCATGTGGGCAATTTGTTTGCTGGGAAGGGCCACGGAGGAGAATGAAGATGGAATATAATACCTCTGCATATTAGTGCTGTGTCAGTAGAAAAGCACACTCACTCCTCTCAGAAGGGAATGTAATGTGTATGTTAGTCCAATAAAAAAGGTATAATTGCATGCTGCAATACTCCGGTTTGTTTTTTTTACATCTTGTCTACTGGACTAATACAGCTTATCCATTTACATTACACTATATAGATATATATATATATATACAGGGCCGGATTTACTCCACCTGCCGCCCCAAGGCCAGGTTCCACAATA
>NW_017306767.1:960699-963003 GCF_000935625.1 Nanorana parkeri | reverse complement strand
TATTCTGATGGTTATTATTATTACTATTATACATATTGTAAAGCGATGCACAAACTGTTGGCGCTATATTAATCCTGTACAATAATAATAATAATTATACAGGATTTTTATAGCGCCAACAGTTTGCACAATGCTTTACAAAATGAAGGGAGACATTTCAGTTACAATACAAATACAATACAGAACAGTTAGGAGGGCCCTGCTCAAGTACTTACAATCTTATATGAGCTTGCTGGACATCCATTCCAAATCCACAGGCATTAGGCCTCATTTACACTGATAAAAACTGGACCATACAGATCCGTATCGGTCTGCTCCCGGGAAGGACAGGTCCTGCGTGTGATTGTACGCAGCAGCCTGTTCTCCTCTATGGGAGTACGTGGCCGAACGACACATCCGTGCGGGTGCTTGGACGCAGACAGGATCCACCCTGTCTGCGTACGAGTACGGACAGGACACACGCACGGATTTGCAGCTCGGGTAAGCATATGGTCGTGTACTCCCGCACGGATCTGTACGGCCCGACTTCCCCCCCCCCTCTTTGCAGTTATAACAGCCTCTACTCCTTTGGGAAGACTTCTCACGTGGTTTTGGGTTGTGTTTATGGCAATTTGTCACCATGTCTTTAGGAATCTGACTGTGGATATCGGTAGAGTCATGCTGGAACAGAAAAGGGCCTTCACCAAAATGTTACCACAAGGTTGGAAGAATTCAATTGCCTAAATTAGGGATGCACCGATATATCGGCCGTCGAAACATATCGGCCGAAAATGGCACTTTTGGAAAATGCCGAAAGTGCCATTTTCTGGCTGAAATAGCGGCACATCCGTTCTTTCTCTCCTCCCCGCTGGGCGCTGCTCTGTGTCTCAGCGGGTAGGAGAGAAACTGTCACAGGAGGACGAGCACTGCGGGAGGAGAGCGCTGTGAGCGGCCGGCGTCTCTCCTCCCACACCGCTCAGCCACCTGTCACAGATCAGGAGAGCGGCGGTGTGGGCGGAGACAGCCAGTGCTGTCACAGGAGGCTGAGCTCTCCTACGTACGCCGCTCGCTCAGCCTCCTGAGACAGAGTGTCAGGATGGAGAACGAGTACAAGCGGTCGGTGATCAGTGATCGCTGAGTGTTTGTAAATAATTGAGGACATGGATTGGTTACTGTATCCTCAATTATGAATGAATGGGAAGTGATCTACATCACCTCCTGTTCATTCATAGTTGTGGTTATAGTAAACATACTCTGTCCTCATGTTATCAATGAACAGGAACACTCAGTATAGAGGATTCCTGTTCATTTATAACAGGGGCTGCAGAAAAAGAGATTGAGGACTCTGTGTCTATGAGGACTCTGAGTTCTCAATCTCTTTTTCTATTTTAAAAGGGGAATATCAGGAGTCTGTTTGGATCACTAATATTTCCCTTGAAGCCCCTAAAAGTAAAGTAAAAAATAAAAATATTTAATAAAAATGAATAAATAAATAAAAATAAAATATAAAAAAAATACAAAGTTTATACAAAATGAATAAAAATAAAATATTTTTTAAAAATTGTAAAAGTTAGAATAAAAAACATTTTCGGTTTCGGCCTGACATTTTTTTTTCATTTCGGTTTCGGTTTTTAAATCTTCATTTCGGTGCATCTCTAGTCTAAATTATTTTGGTATGCTGTATCATTAATAGTACCCTTCACTGTAGAAACCAAAACTCAGTAATTTGGAGGGATGTCCACCTACAGTTGGCCATAGAGTGTGGTGTATTACATCTTTCATACCTAAGCCTGCACAATTCTTAGTTAAAGACTACATATTCAGGCTCTTAATTTGTGACTGGTTCCCTTTAAGAGAGATTTCATCCAGCAGAATTCAGTAAAAACGTTGAACATTCACACAATTAGCAGGATCTCAAGCTTTGCACTCTGAGAGTTGTAAATGTAGGAGCCCAGGAGCAACGGAGCAACACCTAATCATCCTTCTGTCGAGTCTTATAACAGGATTTCACTGTTATTTAAAAGGATGGCGGCTGACAGATGGAGGAGCCGTTATAATGCCTCCAACACAGACTACACAAGTATGCATCTGTAGCATTTATGAAGTAATACTGCCAGATGCCATTAGCATTATTGGATACAAGATAAATCCTTCTGATCTACGTTTAGTTATTCGCACTGGTTACAATAAAATGTTATATATACTGTATGTATGTATATATATATATATATATGCACACACACACACATTTATATAATAAATATATTATTTTTTACTATTATTATTCATTTTATTTATTTATTATTTGTTTATTTAATTATTTAT
>NW_017306767.1:933220-960688 GCF_000935625.1 Nanorana parkeri | reverse complement strand
CACCTGGCATTAAAAACAAGAAAATTGCATTTCTTTTTTCTGTGCAGCTAGTCCTCCATCCACTCCACTCTCCGTATAACATATCACAATTTTATAGCTTACATTATTTGATATTACATTTCACTTTGATCCATAGTCTATGATTTCTAAACATTGCCCCGCCAAAAATAAATTTTCTCTATCTTGCAACCAGTGCTTTGTGAACAGAACATTTAAGAATTTCCATCTCCCTGCTCTTGTGTTTGCGTCAGAGCTTTTTCTTTTTTGTACAGAACTGGAAGTCAATTTGCACGCATCCCCTGTAAAACTCATTGGGGGGAATTTATCAAGACTGGAGCAGACAGAATTTGGAGCAGCTGTGCATGGCAACCAATCAGCTTCTCTCTTCAGTTTGTTCAGTTAAGATTTGAAAATGAAAGAGAGAAGCTGATTGGGTGCCGTGTACAGCTGCTCCAGATTTTGTCTACTCCAGTTTTGATGAATTTCCCCCATTCAGTCTTTGATGAGACTTCCTAAGACTGCCCATACACCTTACGATCATCGGACGACACCTTTCGTCCGACGATCGAACCGCCGTACGATTTTCGCACGGTGGCCCCATCCTGCCCCGATTATCGCAAGGTTGGATCAGCGGTAATTAAAAGAAAGCAACTGGACGAATTGCGGTTATCGACTGCACGTATTTTCATCTGCGCATGTGCAGTGTAGACCGTACAAATTTTGACGTACGGAAACACCACCAACCTTGCGAAAAACGTACGATCGACCGAAGTTTTCTAACTGGTTGGTTAGTCAAAAGTCGATCAATTGTACAGTATTTGCGGTTGTACACTGCCCATCAACCTTAAGGTGGCCACACACTTTACAACCATCGCAAGACATTAGTCTTGCGATGGTTGTAAAGTAATTAAAAAAACTTACGATCTGCCCATCTTGGACAGGCAGATCGTACTTGCGATCATCGGATGACCGCAATGCCGCAATGCTGAACGGGCAGTGTGCGCGTGCGCACACCGGCCCGTTTGGCATTTGTCTCCCAAGCATCATTCAGACGGTTTTCGGATGGTTTTCTAGCATGCTCCTTAGACAAAAGACGTGCGACCGTACAGTAGAAACGGTCGCACGTCTTAATTCACACTGCACGATTCTCGTACGATCGCGGGATTTCCCGCGATTCTCGTACGAGAATCGTGCAGTGTATGGGCACCTTTACGAATATTGGAGGAAAACGAAATTGCATGCGCAAATCAGCCGATATTCGTGAGGCATGAGAAAAAAAAAAAGGAGGCATAAGCTGGCCATACACGTATCGATTCTTTCGGGAATTTTCGTTTGCTGCCAAGAACCCTCTTTCGATTTCCGCTCGAATACCCCATCAAGCACAGACCAATGTAATTTCAATTATCGTTCGTTAGCAATACTAACTCACCGAATTCCGTCGATCGACAGAACGGATTTTCGTTTGCGCATGTCTAGTGATCATGTTGGGATTTTTTTCGTACGAAAACGCCAATAATGCTTCGATTTTCGTACGATTCGAACAAAAGTTTTCCAGCCATACCCGTTGAGAAAATTTGCCCAGGAGTACAGTAAAAAAAATCGTTGGGTTCCCATCAACTGATCGATTATCGTTCGAAAGACCATTTGTGGACGATTTCTGAACAATAATCGATAGGTGTATGGGCACCTTAAGACTCCGGCATGAGACAAAAAAAAAAGGAGGCTAAGGCTGCAGCTTTTTCTGGTTACCACACGTAGACTGCTCAGGTGGTTATAGTGAAGGCAGGACCTCCCACTTAGCAGTCAGTTATGGAAAGTGCAGGTAAGTAGTAGGTAAGGATCTGCACTGAGGGCCGGTTCACATCACAAAGAGTGTGTTCCAGAGCGTTCGACCTCTGGAATACACTGGAACGCAACCCGGCCGGCTCCCTGCGTTCAGGGGCGGGAGGGGTCGTGGCGGTGCATTGAAGTCATGCACTATTTTTGCAGATCGCACTGGACCGGAACGCAGGCACTAATGTGCCACACGTTCGGGTGCGGGCGATCGCACTGCTTGCGCCTCCTCCCTGAACGCAGGGAGCCAGCCTTGCATCAAGGCACAGTACTTATGACTTTGCCCAATCATAGCTCACCTGTCAGATGCCATACAGCTTTAAACAGTTGGGCGGAGCTAGCTGTCACCGCTAGCTCCGCCCAATTGTTTATATTTTGTCGGCATCTTTAAAAATGCCATTCTGTGGCGGGAGTTTGTCGCGTTCAGTTTTTGTTATTATTATTTTTATTTATTTTTTCGTTTTATTTTGTCGAGTCGTCGTGGACAACGCTGGATGTCGTGATTGACCCTGGATTACGTCGGTGGATCAGTTTTTTTGGAGGGGGGTTAAATAAAAGACTTGTCAAAAACTTGTCTTTTGTTGTTTTTTTTCAACTACAGGAAAAAAAAAAATCTTAAAAATGTTTTTTAGTTAACCCTTTAGTGAATGGATAGGGGTACCCCTTACTCATTCACAAGGGGGAGGCAGCATTTTGGTCCCCCTTTATTAAAGGGGTACCCTGATGTGAATAAGCCCCTTGCCTGCACCCCCACAACCACCGCCCCAGGGCTTGTGGGGAAGAGGCCCTTGTCCACATCGGCACGGGGACAAGGTGCTTTTCCAGGGGTGACCCTGCCAGGCCTGTGTTCGGATCAAGGGTCTGGTTGGGATGGGGCGTCTACATGTCGCCCATGTATTTCTACACTTAGATGGAGTTGGGATCATCTCAGCTCATAACAGATTGGACACCCCAGGGGTGAGGGAGGGGGGAGGTGTAGTAGTGACACATCAAAGCCATTTTGATGTGGTAATCCATTGTTAATTCTATTTAAGATTTTCATCAGTTTACCGCTGAAAGGTCATTTGCCTCACAATCCTGACATCTAATCAGTTTGGATCATTTTATAGCAGCCGGTCTGCAGCGCTGTCTGATTATCATTATCTGGTCACATATTTTTTGCTATAAAGTAACAAATTTGGTGTTACAAAGGTAACCCTGTAAGCGGCTGATCTATCCAGAAAGCATTGTAGCTGTGTTACAGTGTATCTATAACCATAAGACTTTCCAGGATAGAGTGTGGAAGGGTTAGAGCTCCTGTCAACCCTTTGCTGCCACCTCCTGCCGACCCTTTAACTGGGTCTTAATGTTGGAAGAGGAAGTCCTGGCCATATAGACTTTGTTATTGGTTGTCACATGACTGAGAGCCCACCCCGCCAACTCCTGACCCTTTATGGTGACCAGGAGCTGCCTGTGACTGGTCGGCCACTAAACACGCTCTCAGCGCAGGACAGCCGAGTGAGCAGTCCAAAGAACAGGCAGTAGATGAAGCTGCCGCATGAACTGTAGGCTCAAAATAGTGTTGATAAGCTGGCCATACACTTCTAGAATTCGAACATATTCCTCCATCTACACTAAACAGCATGGATGGGGGAATGCCCCCTGCCGGGCTATTGTGTTCTGACAGCCGGCACTTGCTGCTGTCACAATACCCAAACAGTGGCTTCTGCTAATGGGCTGAGGTCACTGTTGGGCCAACAATTTTCCACCTGGCTCCTATCACAAAAGGCGAAAGCAGTGGGCGGGATTAGCTGTGGCCAGGTGCTGATTGACAAGGTACAGGTTTGTGAGTTGGCACTGACCATGCTGATAGCCACACCCCCTGTAACAACTTCTCACCCCACTGTAGTATCAGCATGCACAGCCTCACCGGAAGCTGCATTAGGTTAACTTCACTGGCAATATCAATGGGTATTTGTGGGACTTTGCAGGAGGACTAAGAGAAAACTGAATAATAATAATAATAATAATTATGTACTGATACCAGTTTTTTATCGGTATCGAGTACGAGTTCAGATATTTTTTTTCCGTACTCGCCGATACCGAATACCAATATCGGAAGTCCCATTAGGGAAGCCAGGCGGTGTGTAATGACTAGCTGCCCGGCTTCCTGATTAAATGACCCCAGGTGACGAGGAAGCATGGAACTGGCTTCCCGGCCAATCAAGAAGCTGGGGAGCCGTTAATGACTCGCCATCCGGCTTCCTGATAACGGAAGTTCCAGTATCGGGAGGAAGAAGAAGCTGCAGCACATATACTGAGTGGCCAGATTATTATGACCACCCCATCAGTACTTCGTTGGGCCGCCTCGTGACTCCACGAGATGAAAGGTGATGCGAGGAATCTGACACGGCACTGTTGCCCTTCTGTTGTCTTGTACCAGTCTTGCCACTCTCCGTTCTGCCCTAACATTGACTAGTCGCTGACGGCCACAATTCGCACGTTCAGACCCAGATTTTCGGCTGACAGTCCGGTCTTTAAACACTTTAACAACAGCTGCTCTTGAACATTTAACGAATTCTGCTGTTTTGCTGATACTCGCTCCATGGCTCCGAGCGCCAACAATCATCCCACGTTCAAAGGCTGTTACATCGCGTTGTTTCCCCGTATCTTCAGAAACAAATCACTTCTACTGTCGTGGTAACCAACCCGCTTCCCTATTTATAATGGTCTGGCCCTCTGGCAACTTCAGCGCCAAATTCTAGCTAATTAGCCTACAAACGTCAGGTGGTCATAATAATCTGGCCACTCAGTGTACATTTTATTTGTAAATGGGAATCCGCACATCTACTTGAATTTCCACTCATCGCATCAGATAATATTTGTTGAATATTTGACAGTCAAATTTTCACTAAATCTAAAACTTCCTGCATTTCCAGCAGCCTTGTGTGTGTTCGGGAGTCGTATTCCCTTCCCTCCACTTCCTGAACATCAGCAGATTACAGATACTGGAAATAAACGTTGGGTTAGTGGTGTGTAACACAACCTTTGTGTTTATTTGACACCTATGGGGAAAACATTAAGCCATCCTACAGCAGCCTCCCGAGGCCAGGCCGGGGTAATGATCGGAGATGGGCAGCAGGCTCTGTAAATGCATAGACAGAAGGAGAAGTAGGATTTATAATGTCATGCTCGGTTAAACCTCAAAGCCGCACTCCACCTTTACACCCCGGAGAATATAAAGAGACACGGCTGCTTTGCTCGGAGACATTTTATTTGGATATTGTATAAGATGAGCTCAGCTTTTTATCATTCCAACAACTTTGAGGACTCTGTTTTGATGCTACAGTGAGGGCAGCCAAATTGTTTGCCCATCTCACGCCTACGGTCATTTAGATGAAGCCCCTGGATGAACATTTTACAGACGGGGACAAACAACTGAACAGGTTATGAAAACATTGTCTATTTGCTTTCTGCAAGACAAGCTGTCATCCCGAGCCTCCTCCCTCTTCTTCTCCCATTCCCGCTCCTCAGCTGCTAGACTGGTGCCCAGAGCCAGCCCTTCATCCATGCTAGAGAAATCAGATCCAGGACACCCGCTGTCAGTCCAGTTTTCTGATGAAGGGGGACCAAGCCCCCGAAAAGTGTTGGTATCAATTTCTCTTTTGTGATGAATGATACTAAAAGTTGGACTAGACTGTATTTATTCAATTGCTGTCAATCCAGAGACCTCCGACCCTTAAAGGGTAGCCCCTTATCTAAAATATCTAAAGATATAAATCTCCATCCGGCACTCCACCAGCGTATATTCATTTAACTCTCCATAGAGCTAAGCTGTATGCTCCACTATGCCATTCAGGGCAAAGTGATAGCATCTCTTTAAAGCCAACCCCCAACCTACTAATACCTACCTTCTCTGCACACCCTTGCTGCTCAGTTTGTACCCCCGCAATATCCCCAGTGCTGAAAGATATGGAAGAAAATAGGACCACCTCCCATGATGCAATGCTCAGGTCTGAGTGGCCAACTGTTAGGGCCAACCATGCTGTCATGTGAGGGTAACATTATGCTCCCTGTGTTGGCGACGCCATTCGACGTAGAACTTACATAGGGTCAGCACAAAGAAGAACTGCTCCTGCATTGTCCAATCAGACAATGGGGCGTGTCCTTGACCAGGCTGTATTGCTCAGCTGCAGTGTTGTCAATACTGGTCCTGGCTGTACTGTCAGGCAAGGCTGCCCAGATCACAAGATCGCCTGAACAGAATAATAAACCCTTTGCCAGGAAAACCGAGCCAAATGTAACTCTTTGCCTGGAGTTCTGCTACGAAGTTGAAGCTGAACTCCGGCCTTCCCTTCAGTCTTGCACTATTGTCCTCTCCAGGACTGGAATGGCTTAGTCTGATTTTACTCTGATCGCTTTAACCATCTCCTACTCCATTCAGAAATGTTCGGCTTTGCATACATTGTCATGATATCATCATGGTCCTGATCCTCTGACATTAACAGACCAAGCATGCCAAGCAGACGCTCTGCCTTTACTTGCTGCATGCTTCTTCCCAGCTGGTGACTCAGAAGTCCCAGGACCAGACAGACACATAGCATTTGCAGAAGAACGTTGTCAATGGCACCCGACTGACATCTGTCGTGACCAGAGAGACTTCATGGAAACATCATGTCATAAATGAACTGCTGCATGCCCAAATGCTCTTTTATGGCGGCGGCGGGTTCTCTTTAAAGGCAAATTCCACCTTTCGTAACCAAATTTAGGGTGTAACATGGAGCCACCTTCAACCTCCCCCCCACCTCTCCTCCTTTTACCTGACCCAAGCGGGGCTTCCATTTTCATCTGAATTTGGCACAGCTCTGCGCGATCGATTCATTCGCAGATCCATTCGCAGGATCTGTGAACGAAAAACCACCGCGGCAAAGGCACCCGCAGATCTCAATGGACTACAAGTGCTACGATGTCTCCGCACTTGTAGTGCATTGATAACTACCTCCAGCTCCCTAACCAAAGATTTGTACTCCCCCCCCCCGTACAGAACTGGAGGAACACTCTGTGCATTGCGCCTGTGATCCACTGATGGCGGTCGCCGGCTGCAATGCAAAAAAAAATTAACAAACGCCCTTTTTTTCTTATTTGCAACCTGGCTGCCTTCATTCATATTTTTGCCAAAAAAAGTGGACTATTCCTTTAAGTGACAGGTGCAAGCAGATGACCTCTCCCGGCGGAAGCTTGCGCGGACACCTCTGCTCTATAGATATATTTTTTACGGGAACTTGGCAAGCCTTCCCCGCGTCAGTTCTCTAACGGGATCCTCGTTCCCGTGCGTCGTTTTCCATCCGGGCCTCTGTGGTGCGGACAGACGCCCTTGGTACGGCGGCAGAGGGAAGTGGAGGGGGTGTAACATGAGCTTGTACAGTTCATGGTGGTATAAATAAATACTTTGCTTACCCAAAGCCTGCCCCTCGCTGTCCGACATCCTGGGAATCTCGCGGCGATCGAGGAAGAGTTCTGCCTGCAGGTCGGGCGTCCCGGCGTCTTCTGATGGAACAGCTGGACTTGTGACTTTCTGTGATTGGATTATATAATTTGATCTGCCCTCCCCTTGGAATTTCCATCTCCCACCGGACGGTCGCTCGCCTCGCACATGCAATATTTATACTGAGCCTTTTAAGACTCATCCTAAAGTTATATTGACAAATTCTCATCCCGGCATCTGCCGCCGTATTCTGGGACAGCTGTGCCCCGCCCCCTCCTCTGCAATGGCTCTTAAAGGGGATCTGTAGCCCTTTAAAAAGCTATTTTCGTTGTTCATTCGCTATGCATGTGAGGCTCAACATAAACAAATCTCAGTAATTTAAGTAGATTTGAAGCTAAAAGTTCTGAAAGGGGTTAAAAACCCAAACAGGCTTTTATAGAAGGTTCCCCTTTGCTAGGGATGAGCGACGCAGAAAAATTCGATATTACAGCGATAGGCATTGGAATCAATGGGGAAGGCAAAATTAAAGGGGAACTCCAGGAAATCTAAAAATGAACCCTTGCAGTGGGGCTACCCTGATTATCTGCTCGTTGTGGTCTGGGAAGGGTCAAATAAAAAATGATGTACTGACCTGATCTTTGGTCCTGCCTGGCTGATAGACCGGTCCCCGCAGCCTCTTCTCCCACTGGGCTCCGGGGGTCTATAGACCCATAATGTGTCATCATGTCTAACGCAGCTGCCGACGCCGAGGGACATACCACAGCCGCAACGGAGCTGTCACTGCTGGAGAACTGAGGATCAGGTGGGTATATTTTCTTTATTTTAGCCCCTAGCCCCTCCCTCCCTCCAGCTGTTGTGGAACTACAAATCCCATGAGGCTTTGCAGGACTGACAGCCACAGACATGACTCCCAGAGACAGGTGCATCATGGAATTTGTAGTAACTGCTGGAGAGTATGAGCTTGTCCACCCCTGCCCTAGACCAAAATGAGCAGGTAACCCCTGCAGTGCCGGTGAAGCCCCGATGCTTGGGTTCATTTTTACATTACCTGGAGTTCTCTTTAAGGTGGTACAGGGCAATTTTTATACATTTGTTTTTTTTTTTGCTCAAATCTGCATTTTTGGCTAGAAATTTGCTTAAACCCTCCCAAATAAATATACGCTCACTGGCCACTTTTATTAGGTACACCTTGCTAGTACCGGGTTGGACCCCCTTTTGCCTTAATTCTTCCTGGCATAGATTCAACAAGGTGATGGAAACATTCCTCAGAGATTTTGATCCATATTGACATGATGGCATCACGGGCCCAAAGTGTGCCAAGAAAATATCCCCCACGCCATTACACCACCAGCCTGGACCATTGATACAAGGCAGGATGGAGCCATGCTTTCATGTTGTTTACGCCAAATTCTGACCCAACCATCCGAATGTCGCAGCTGAAATGGAGACTCATCAGACCAGACAACGTTTTACCAATCTTCTATTGTCCAATTTTGGTGAGCCTGTGCGAATTGTGGCCTCGGTTTCCTGTTCTTAGCTGACAGGAGCGGCACCCGGTGTGGTCTTCTGCTGCTGAAGCCCACCTGCCTCAAGGTTGGACGTGTTGTGTGTTTAGAGATGGTATTCTGCATACCTCGGATGTAACGAGAGGTTATTGGCGTTACTGCTGCCTTTCCATCATCTTGAACCAGTCTGCCCATTCTTCTCTGACCTCTGACCTCAACAAGGCATTTTCGTCCACACAACTGCCACTCACTGGATATTTTCTCTTTTTCGGACCATTTTCTGTAAACCCGAGAGAAGGTTGTGTATGATAATCCCAGTAAATCAGCAGTTTCTGAAATACTCAGACCAGCCCGTCTGGCACCAACAACCATGCCACATACAAAGTCACTTAACTCCCCTTTCTTCCCCGTTCTGATGCTCGGTTTGAACTTCAGCAAGTCGTCTTCACCACGTCTAGATGCCTAAATGCATTGAGTAGCTGCCATGTGATTGGCTGGTTAGCAATTTGTGTTACCAAGCAATTGAACAGGTGTACCTAATAAAGTGGCCGGTGAGTGTATGTTCCTGGAAAGCAGAGGCCCCGTAGGATAAAAAAAGGTGCATTTTATTTTTAATGTTGCACCGTACTGTTTATCAAATGTATGTTATTAGGAATAAATACACTAAAATTAATGAACACACAAACACAACATAATCCTGAATGTTTCATAAGGTTGTGTTGAGTAAATAGATATCAAATATGGCAAAGCTTCAAAAGTTCGTGCACCAGCAAAACTCCCAAAAATTTACAGCACCCTAAATTATTAATAGGCGTCGCTCATAAAGCTATTATCACTCATCTGTTTGGAGGTAAATGTAAATTAAGGGAGATAGAATCCCTCTTAATATATGTTGCGCAATTGCCTTTCTACATACGTGGATGCCTTACATGCGTGTTTGCATGTGTGCACAGGGTGACAGGGGTGCGTTTACTTTTTTGTTATTTTTAATAATGATAATAATATAATAATCGGGGCTCCTCCCTCACAATTTGAACTCCATACACAGATGTCACCTTGTGTTGCCACATCCTGTCGAGGATAATGGAAGATGGGCTGCTAATCTGCTCTAAGGCCCTGAAAACTGACCCTCCCCATGTGACTGCTCGGCATTGATCTGGTGACAAGGATACAACAAATCTGAGCAATTAGCAGATAGAGAGTACGGACACAAATAGACCTCATGGAGATTGTAATAAAGCCTCAAACAGAATAGTAATACTACTGCTTATCCCGGCCATGTAAAGGGAGATTGTAGTGTCATCACATATTATGACTGCCGCATTCACCTTCCATTGAAAATGTGCTTTCCTTGTTCAGGGCAAAGTGACAGGTTCACTTTAAGTGGATCGTTTAGTAACTTTTACTTTTTTACAATGTAACAAGTATGGACTGTCACATCAGTGTCTCCCCTTACATCAGGGTCTCCAGAGTCCCTCCTTATATTAGAGTACTCCTTTACATCAGAGAGCCCCCCTTACATCAGAGCCCCCCTTACATCAGAGCTCCTCCTTTACATCAGAGTCCCTAGAGCTCCCCCTTACATCAGAGCTTCTCTTTTACATCAGAGACCCCAGTGTTCCCCCTTACATTGATGTCACCCTTACATCAGAGTTAAGATTAAAGTTAAGACTGGGTCTTAAGTTAAAGTTTGGCAGTCCTCAGAGTCTCCCGTTACATCAGAGTCCCCCTTGCTTTAGACTCCCCTATTACATCAGAGTCACCTTTACATCAGAGTCCCCAGAATCCTCTCTTCCATCAGAATCCCCTCTTCCATCAGAAACCCCCCTTACATCAGAGTCCCCCATACATTAGAGTCCCCAGAGCTCCCCCTTACATCAGAGTCCCCCATACATTAGAGTCACTAGAGCTCCCCCTTACATCAGAGTCCCCCATACATTAGAGTCCCCAGAGCTCCCCCTTACATCAGTCCCTTAGCATCAGAGTCCCCAGAGCTCCCAATTACATCAGAGTCCCCCCCTTACATCAGAGCTTCCCCTTTACATCAGAGTCTCTAGAGCTCCCCCTTACATTGAAGTCACACATCAAAGTCCTCAGAGTACCCCCTTACATCAGAGTCCCCCCTTGCTTTTGACTCCCCAGTTACATCAAAGTCCCTGATATCCCCTCTTCCATCAGAGTGCCCAGAGCTCCCCCTTACATCAGAGTCCCCAGAATCCCCTCTTCCATCAGAGTCCCCCCTTACATCAGGGTCCCCAGAATCCCCTCCTCCATCAGTCCCCCCTTACATCAGGGTCCCCAGAATCCCCTCCTCCATCAGTCCCCCCTTACCTCAGGGTTCCCCTTTTACATGAGAGTTCCCCTTACATCAGGGTCCCCAGAATCTCCTCTTACATCAGAGTCCTCCTCAGAGTCCCCTCTTACAAATGTTCTTAGCAAAGTGTAAAAAATTACAACTCATTACAAAGCAAATGTTACTTCAAGCGTTGCAGTGTCATACCACATTATGGGCACTAGATGGGGCAGAGGAGCATATTACTTATTTTCAATACTCCTTTAGCGACATCTTGTGGCCATAATGCATTATTGCAATGCAACATTTGACATTACTGAAGGGATCCTGTAGCAGCATTTTCTCCAGAAAGGTATTTCAGCCCTTTCAATGTCCTTTATTTGTTCATAGCAGCAAGATTGGTCGCACAGACGTTGGAGTCCGGATCCTCTTTAATGTCTGCTGCAGCGATACGTTCATCTTTGGCACCAAGATCCCGGTGCCTGATCGTTCTTGGCGCGGTACACGGCCAATTTTGGCAATTACGATAGTTCCCAGCTCATGTTAGGAAATAACAAATGAGAAGCTGAGGGGTTACCATGGCAACTTCGAGAAAGACGAAAAAAACAGAGATGAGGGATACCCGAGTGGCCCCGTCACACCCATCAGAGGCATTTCCAGAGCCTCCCACCGATATCAGCCAGGAAATGACAGTGAAGGATTCTGAAAGATCTGTGGATGGAAATAATGTCAGAGGCTCCTCAGAGGGTAACAATAATGGGGCGATGGCTGAACATTTATTGTAAAATCCTAAAGTGATCATTCGTTTAGAGGTGGAGTCCTGTAGGTCCAATCATTTCTTTATCTGTAGCATGTGTTGAGGGCTGTGATTGGCCAGCCTGCACATTAGTGAGATTTGATGGCTCTGGTCTCCCTCCACCCATGTTTCCAACATCTTAGCCGTTATTCACATCTTTCTATTACATGCAGTGCGACATACCTGAGTATTACACGTAGTGCCTCATACCTGACTGTTACATGCAGTGCCACATACCTGACTGTTACACGCAGTGCCACATACCTGACTATTACACGCAGTGCCACATACCTGACTATTACACACAATGCCTCGTACCTGACTGTTACATGCAGCACCACATACCTGACTATTACACGCAGTGCCTCATACCTGACTATTACATGCAGTGCCACATACCTGAGTATTACACGTAGTGCCTCATACCTGACTGTTACACGCAGTGCCTCATACCTGACTGTTACACGCAGTGCCTCATACCTGACTGTTACACGCAGTGCCTCATACCTGACTGTTACACGCAGTGCCACATACCTGACTGTTACACGCAGTGCCTCCTACCTGACTGTTACACACAGTGCCACATACCTGACTATTACACGCAGTGCCACATACCTGACTATTACACACAATGCCTCGTACCTGACTGTTACATGCAGCACCACATACCTGACTATTACACGCAGTGCCACATATCTGACTATTACGCGCAGTGCCACATACCTGACTATTACACACAATGCCTCGTACCTGACTGTTACATGCAGCACCACATACCTGACTATTACACGCAGTGCCTCATACCTGACTATTACCCGCAGTGCCTCCTACCTGACTATTATACGCAGTGCCTCCTACCTGACTATTATACGCAGTGCCACATACCCAACTATTACACGCAGTGCCACATACCTGACTATTACACGCAGTGCCACATACCTGATTATTACTATGCACAATCTGTCAGCTTTGTTATAAAAAAATCCGCCATTGCTTCACTTTACTCAGCATCATAAACCTGCCAGATTTGTATACATATCAGTGCTAATAAGAGAAGAAAGGGAGCAGAGCAAGGAGAGAGGACGGCCTGAAGTCTTTCTCGGGGATGTGCTCGGCGCATCAGATTTGTTGTTGTTCGCAGACAAATTAAGTTAATGGAGAATAAATGAGATTTCTTTTTCCTTCCCGGAATGATGTGGTCAGGAGGCTAAACTGACATCCATTGTGTGTATTACTGGAAGAACATTCCATCTAAAAATTGGGGAATTTATTCCTCTCAATTTTCTGATGTGCCCCCCACCCCATCACAGCGCCATCAAATACCAAAAGATACTAACTCAATTAAAGGGACACCGGGTCCCATAACCTATCGATGGCGCAGAGTGAGAAATTCAGGAAAATGATGTATTCTATCGACCTATTGGGTCGCAGTGACCACAGTTTACATCAGACCTGGGCATTTTATGGCCCCCGGGTCACATCCAGCCCTTTGGCTTTCGGCCTGGACTGCGATTGCCACACTGCACTGGGTTATGGTCAGCTGACAGTGGATGTGTTGGCCTCCAAGGCCGGTGCATCCACTACCAGCCACAACCCAAAGCAGGCCCCGTCTCCACTTCAGTCATTGGTTGCTAGGACCTCTAGTGTCCTAGCAACCAATGACGTCAGGCAGGGCCGGATGCTACAAGTAATCTGGGCGGCTAAACAGCCACTCAGACCACTTATACTAGGCTGCTATTGTGCTGCCCCCCTCCCTGTACCCCCTGCCATTGTTTTGGAGGTCCCTCGCACCCCTGAGGGACCCGGAACCACGGCAAACAGTGTCAGTTAGGACAGCGGCAGCGGACCAATAAACGTCCGTTCCCTGATCTGCTCTGTAACGAATGAAGCAGGAAGTGCTGTGCTATCTGCGCTTCCTGCTTTAGAGCATCCAGCACAATCCTATGCTTGAGGATCTGTATTGGAGGACAGGAAAGACATCAGAGGTCTGATAGACCCCTGATGTCTCCATAATGTAGGGATGCACCGATACCGGTTTTTCGGTATTTATGAACCGATATTTTTATTTTGGTACTCGCCGATACTGAATACCGTTACCAGAAGTCCCATTAAGGAAGCCAGGCGGCGTGTAATGACCCGCTGCCCGGCTTCCTGATGAGCGGGGAAGCCAGCTCCATGCTCCCTCGTCACCAGGTGATGAGAAAGCATGGAGTCAGCTTTCTGGCCAATCAGGAAGCTAGAGGTGGCTAATGACTCAGATTTCGAGTCATTACATGCCGCCCAACTTCCTGATTGGCCGGGAAGCTGGCTCCGTGCTCCCTGGTGATGAGGGAGCACGGAGCCGTCTTCCTGGCCAATCAGGAAGCCAGGCGACATGTAATGACTCGCCACCTGGCTTCCTGATACCGAAAGTTCCGGTATCTGGAGCATTTGGGCAAGTACGGCCCTTGTATGAGGACAATATTGCTTAAGACAGCCTGCATGGCATTTCTCAAGGTGGGGCTCCTGATGGTGACAACTAGGGATGCACAGATAGCCGAGTACCAGTGCAGATACTTGGCATTTTCATGAGAACTACCAGGGTTGCAGCGGTTGCAGCTGGGACCGGGCTCTGGCACTCCACCACTGTCCTGAAATCATTAGTCTGTATTGTTTTAGAAAAACTGTCACATGACAATAAACAAAAATGTATCAGTACTCGTACTTGTAAGTACTTGGCAAGTACCAGTACTCGTACTCGCAAAACTGGTATCTTTGCATCCCTTTATTTATATTTATAAAAACAAAATCGTACATTAAAACAGAGATGTACAAATCCCGGGAGCTCCGTGTGCTCCTTACAAATGACAGCTGCCTCCTAATTTTTGAATTTTTCTCTAGTGTAGTCTTGGAGCTCAAAAGTATCGGTACATGTACTCGTACTTGTACCGAGTACTGTACTTGGTATCTGTGCAACCCTAGTGACAACGGTGGAGCATGCCTGTGCAATGTGTGGTAAAAGGGCTGCTTGTGGTCTCCATCAGAAGTCTGTGTGACAAGGTGACAACGTTGGGTGGCAACAGCTGGAAGACCGGGGCAAAGCGTTGTCATCCCATAACAGGAAGTGTCTCAAGAATAAAAGCTGAAGATTTAGGGCCTGTGTCAGTGAGCTTTAAACTTATGTCGATGGCATCAGTTTACCATGCTTCTGAGATCATTTTGAATTCATTGACTGGTGCATTTGACCTGCATCTGATCTGCTTTTAACCTTCTTCAAGTGGGTATTGTATTCCCATAGACCAGGGATGAGCAACACCGGCCCTCCAGCTGTTGTGGCACTACAAGTCCCATGAGGCATTGCAAGGGTGACCGTTACAGGCATGACTCCCAGAGTCAGAGGCATGATGGGAATTGCTCACCTCTACCATAGACTGTTATGGGAGTGTAAACACATTTACAGCAACTTTGAAACAGGCCTTAAAAAAAATGAAAATGACTTTTGTAAATGAAATATACATTATAGATAGATAATGTATAAATGATATAAATATAATATAAATAGATTGTTTGAGATTTTAATGTTTGGGTTTACAAATATTGTAAGTAACAAAATAGCCCTGTAATAAATAAATAAAATAATAAAATATATGTGCTGATTTATATATAATAAACAATAGTGGAGTTTTCCTTTAAGTTCGGTATCACATTTGCAGTTTTTCTATCGGCCAGTAGATGGCAGCAACACACCAGAGCTGAGTTTATGTTGCTTCATTTGATGTTGTGGCTTGCCCTGTAAACCAGGTGTCCATACATAGTTACATAGTATTTGAGGTTGAATAAAGACATAAGTCCATCAAGTCCAACCTATTGCGTGTATGCATTTATAAGCAGATGTGTGCGTGTGTATTAGTCCATGTGTGATTTTTTTTCTCTTAGCAGTACCTGTACCCCTGTATATTATGGTCTCCAAGGAACTCGTCCAGGAGTCTCTTGAATGATTCAACACTCTTAGCTGAAATCACTTCCTGCGGCAGCATGTTCCAGACCTTAACCGCTCTAACTGTGAAGAACCCCTTGCGCCCTATATGTTGAACTTTTTTTCCACCAATTTTTGGTTGTGCCCTCTGGTCTTTGTTACGGAGCTGACCGTAAACAGTTTGTTACTAAGAAGTTTCCCTTCTATTTGCTGCTCTTCCTTTTAAATCCTCATGTCTTCTCATGCTGGGGGAGAACTTCCCTTTGCAGCTCAGTGCCTCTTCCTGTAGTGCTGGCTCAGGTTGCAAACCTTTACACAGACACCATGTATCCATTCCAGAAACAAGACAGTCTGCTGAAAAACAGAAGTTCTGCCCAGCATGAGAAGACATGAGGATTTAAAAGGAAGAGCAGCAAAGAGAAGGGAAACTACCATGGATTACAGTAAGGCGCACATTACAGTATTGTTTTATGTTAAAAAATCTGAGGGTTTAATGTCACTTTAATCTCCTAACCTCCAGCGAGAACATATTTAATTTTAACAACCTTGTTTCATAGTTCAGATCCTTGAACCCCTTAATGAGTTTGGTTGCCCTCCTCTGGACTTTTTCCAGCTCAAGGACATCCTTTCTGAGTATCGGTGACCAAAACTGGACCGCATACTCCAGATGTGGCAGAACCAGTGATCTGTAAAGTGGCATACCATACAGCACTGAGAAGTTTAGGATCATTCATTTCTATACTCTTCCCTCATTCTCAAGCTTCTGTATTGCCAGCTAACCAACCTGACACCCCGACATTTACACTTTTTCTGCAGAGAACACTGACCCATTCACATCATTTTTTGCCAAAGCAGCTTACACTCTAATGTCCCTTTCATTGCAATACACATCATGCAATAGGCTCAATTCACAAATCTTTAACAACAAGGAAAAGTACCTTTAATTAAACCCTGACTGTCATTTTCACATCTAATTAGACTAAGCTGAAAATAACTGACACTTTTTTCTTAAAATAAATATCCTTATCCTATTCAGGGATGAACTTCGGGTTCGGGATGACCATGGGTTCAATCTCAACTAGGGATGCACCGATACCACTTTTTTAAGACCGAGTACGAGTACCGATACTTTTGATCAAGTACTTGCAGATACCAATTACCGATACTTTTTCTTAAAGGGACAGGTCACATTTTTTCTAAAGCAATACAAACTAATGACTTAAGGTCACTTTCTTAATATTATGATTTATGAGATGACGAGGCAGCATGACACCAGCTTCCCGGCCAATCAGAATGCTGGGCGCTGCGTCATTACACGGTGCCCGGCTTCCAGATTTGCTAGCTTCCTGACCAATCGGGAAACCGGGCAGCGCGTCATTGCACGCTACCCGGCTTCCTGATTGGCCGGGAAGTCGGCTCCATGCTCTCTCATCACAAGTGACGAGAGAGCATGGAGCCGTTTCCTAGCCAATCAGGAAACCGGGCAGCTGCCTGGCTTCCTGATATAGGAAGTACTCGTGCTAGGTATCGGAGCATTTGAGCGAGTACGAGTACTCACCCAAATACTCGGCATCGGCACCGATACTAGTATCGGTATCGGTGCATCCCTAATCTCAACCAAAGCTGTTCCCAGTTTGGAAAACAATTTGGTCAGTACACGGATACACCAAAACTTCGTCTGCAGCCTAGCAGCCAATTAACCTTCCAGGAGTGTGGGAGCAAAGCGGAGTACCCGGAGGAAACCCACACAAGCACAAGGAGAACATACAAACTCCTTGCAGATAGAAACCTGGCCAGGATTTGAACCAGGTACCCCCAGTGCTGCAAGGTAGAGGTGCTAACCATTAGCCACTGTGCTGCCCTGAATTGAGCCTAATGGCATGTAAAATATCCCTGTGCATGAAAGTTCACGGCGAGCACTATTACACTAAACTGCATGCGACCGATTGGAGCCCCCAAAGCATTAGTGAGCGCTGGAAATGATATGCAGTGAGAAGGAAGGGCAATTCTATCATTGTGAATTGTGAAAACAGTGTCATATATTTGTAAACTTTTTTTTCCACAAAGTGTTTTGCATTGTTTTACAGGGTCATTGTGTATACAGACCTCCCACCAGTTAACATGCAGAAGAAAACACAATGGTGATGTATAGAGACAGGTTTCCTTCCCAGCAGGCCTTTCAGCTGTAGAATGAACAATTGAGTTGATGAGTTAGTTTGAATTCTTTGTCTTCTGGCATGAAGATGACATCCTCGGGCCTCATTAGGACACACAGGTGCACGCACAGAGGGTGTTCTAGAAGCCGCTGAGCAGGATTGTCAGCCAGTGTTTATGGCAGCCAGCAGGGGGTACCGACATTGCGGATTCTTTGTTGGATCACTGAGTAGTAGCATTGCATACCATGCAGGGGTCTTTTCTTTTTTGTCCTGTTTTCATGGTGTGTGTGGCAAAGATACTCATAGTTCCCCACAGTCGCTCTTTTATACCTTCTGGCCCTCTTTCTTCAATGGTTGTACTTATTTAGATTGCCCATAGAGGTCTTTGGCCAATTTGGCTGATCAGATCTGGAGTTGAGTGTATTCCTATATTCAAGCTGATACCCACACAGACACCATACCTCCCAACCTTCTACAACAAGGTAAAGTGGACACAGAGAATATCTAGAACAGCTTTTCTCAACCAGGGTTTAGAGGAACGCTAGGGTTCCTCCAGAGGTTGTCAGGAGTTCCTTGTGTAGTGGGCAGGGGTGGATTAATCTCTTGTATAACCATCAAGGGGGTAAAGGGCACTAAACTGACCACCAGTGTAAGGGGTCCTTCTCCCACAGACCACTAATCTAAGGGCAATTTTTCCCATTGGTGACAATGGATGAGCTTTGGGTTCGGGTTGACCCTGCGATCAAACCAAACCCAAGCTGTTTGCAGTTAATCGAACGGGCATACGTTTGGCCAGTTCACCCTTGCGCCAAAACCTACGTTCTTGTCCTAGCAACCATTGGTGCTGTGTGTCATTGGTTGACTGTTGGCTGAGCAAAGCACATCTTTGGGTGCTAGGATGCAGGTGGGCGCAACATAACAACTTATGACACTGTGGGGCCGCCAATGTCTTAGCAACCAATAAGGCTGTACAGCCCAGCCGCTAGCATCATAGCAACCAATGACACTGTGCTGGTTGCACAGTGGTATTGGTTGCTAGGACACAGGCAGCACTGGGTACGGTTTGCTTGGATGTTCACCAAAGCTTTCTGGCTGGGTTCAGAGAATGTCCAGAGAATGAACCCAAACCCTGGCCAGCTTGCTTATAACTACCGGTGACCAATGTAAAGAGGCACTACATTGACCACCAATGTAATGGGTCTCTACTGACCACTATTGTAAGGGGTCACTTCTCATCTGACCACCTTAGTTAGGGTTTCACTTCTTCACTGACCAACAATGTAAGGGATCACTTCCTCACTGACCAATAATGTAAGGGGTCACTTCTCCACTGACCAACAATGTAAGTGATCACTTCTCCACTGACCAACAATGTAAGGGGTCACTTCTCCACTGACCGCCAATATAAGGGGTCACTTCTCCACTGACCAACAATGTAAGTAATCACTTCTCCACTGACCAACAATGTAAGGGGTCACTTCTCCACTGACCGCCAATATAAGGGGTCACTTCTCCACTGACCAACAGTGTAAGTGATCACTTCTCCACTGACCGCCAATGTAAGGGGTCACTTCTCCACTGACCAACAATGTAAGTGATCACTTCTCCACTGACCACCAATGTAGGGGTCACTTCTCCACTGACCAGTCTAAAAAGTTGACATGCACCATTTTTTGCAAGGCAGTGCACCCCAATGCATAGCAGTGAGTTGCCATACATTGCAGTGCATTTATAAAGTGCATTGAGCTGCCATTGAAAATGAATGGAATCACAGTCCACCAACGTGCGTAACGCACCTCAATGGCATGAATGGGCTCTTATGTCCTCAAATTAATTTTTTTTGCCAAAGGTGAGCTATGCCTTTCATGCACTAGTTCAGGAACTGTCAGATGTGCACACACTTATTGGCACACCTTACAGATGTGCGCGTGCCTTCTCCCAGCAGATGTGCATTTTCAGTGCTTTGACTCTGTAATTGTTAAGGGTCTCGGAGGGGGAGGGTTGGCTTGCCTGGTGGTGGCCTGCAGGGAATTGATGGTTCCCAGGACATGACACTGATGGCTGTGTCACCTGATAGATCTGTGGCTTCAAAGGAAGGAGGTCAAGAGGTTATTCCATGTAGAGCAGGCTCTGGTGACCCTCAAAGCCACCATATATAATCACCAATTTTACAGGGAAACTAGAATCAGATCATTTTATTTTAGTTTTTTAAGCTTTTAAACTTTTTTTTTAAACTATGTACAATGTATCTTTTACGAATAAACATTTCATAGGGGGTGTACTCAGGACTCAGGACACAAGACTAAACTCACAAAACATTATGGGGCTTCCTAAGTGCAGCGGAATCTGCCTGCTTTCAGGCTACTTTTGTGTTATTGAAATCATGCGCAGAGCTGTACGAAGAGAGGGGAGGGGTCACTGCTTTGATTTTTTTCTGCATGTAAATTTCAGCTTGTGCTATTGAGTTTTGCACTACAACAGGAGTTTAAGCCTAAGCCCGGCTCTCTGTGTCATTTTTTTGGGGAGCCCAGGGTGAAGGGCGGGCCCTTGATACCCTGAGCACACAGGAAGTGGGTGGATCTCTAGGGATCAGCGTCAGGGAGGAGATGAATATAACGGTGAGATTTGCTTTTTAATTTTGAACTTGTGCTGGGGAATCAAAATCTTGTTTTTTGCCCAAGCTGGCCTTTGATGTTTTAAAACCTAGTTTCTAAGTATATTTGGTAAAACATTTAGGGGTCTATTTACAAGCAATTTGCACAATTCACAAATATTTTCACCCTGCCAATATCTGTGAATGTTCAATTTGCACGAATAATTGCAAAATCAACGTTCTTAATGTCATTTTTTTTCCTCAGGTTGAATGTATTGTGATGTAATACAGCATTATGGCCACTAGATGGAGCTGAGGAGCATAGATAATAAGTATCTATTTTCAGGCTTCTCCGCTCCATCTAGTGTCCATAAAATGGTATTACATCACAATACATTCAAATTGAAAAGAAAATATTATTAATATTATTATACAGGATTTATGTAGTGCCAACAGTTTGTGTAGCACTTTACAATATAAGGGAGACATTACAATCACAATACAATATATTTAGAACTTTCGTTTTTTTGCCCATTATTTGCACGAAACCGACATTCACACATATTCACCCTGCAAATTGTTCATAAATAGGCCCCTTAGTATTTTGTGCATGTGGGCTGTCATATTAGATCATTGCACATGCATGCTCTTCTACCTGCTTGTGAGCTGCGGTCCTGTAATCTCAATGCAAGCCTGGGAGACTGGACCTGTCTCAATTTTTTTTTTAAATAGACTCTTTGCACTCTCCAAAGCACATGTGTCAAACTTAAGGCCCAGGGGCCGAATCCGGCCCACCAGACTATTTCCTAGACTTCTACTTTCAGATCTAGGTATTAAGTTATTACTAAAACCCAGTGATAATCGAATGCAGAGGCAACTATGATAAAGATTAGGTACATTTATATAGTCTTACAGGCCCTTTGAGGGCAACCATAATGTTGATGCGGCCCACGATTAAATTGAGTTTGACACCCCTGCTCTAATGATATGAAACACTTTGGGGTTAATTTATATACCAGACGGATGCACTTCGCACAACACTAGCTCGCATGGTCCTCTTTAAGAACAAGTCCAGGAGCTTCATTAACCCCCTTTTAAAACCAATATCACCCTTATAAAACAATACAACCAAATTAAGTTCATCTTCCCCTTTGACTCCAATGCATTTTGCCATAACGGCAATATTTCATCAAAATTTGCCAATTTTTGCCAACATTTTGAGGAAATGTAAACTGTCAGTTTCAGTAATCCCTACTCATACTGACCTATTCTTTTACCCACTTAGAATTTCACAAGCAACATATAATCATTTGTCAAGTGTAGGAAACATAAAAGAAAAAAACAGAAAGTTTGGGTTTGTTGAAAGAAGGGACTGTGTGACCTTAGCAGTCTGCTTCCCGTCAGCCCCGGGTCAGGTCATCCAGAGACTCCGCTACAGGCCAGACACCCAGCTAAGGCTAATTGTTAGGTGGTCTTGTGCTACACTTTCACTAACAGGCCTGGTTAAATAATTACAGAGAGGCAGCAATGTGGCTTTGAAGTCTCAGTACAATGAGCTGGCTATATTAACCTCTTTCCAGCCAGGCCTCTTCAAAATTATTTTTGTCTCTATTGGAGAGGTCAATAAAAGCTGCCACAGGATGCCCAAGAACATAAGCTGCCACTCCACTGCTAGCCAACTGCTTGTGGGTGGAACACTCAATCGAACTAGTTAGCAAAGCCTTTAGAAGACTATCCCTTTGCCCATTAGGGAAGAGCTCAAACACTCAAAAAACAAACCCAGATGAACTAAAAAGTGTAGGTGCAAAGCCAACCCCAAAAGTGCATGATAATACTATGGTCCTCCTCCAAAGAGGAAGGGCTTCAACCCCTGAACCCTCCAAGGTACAATGCAAGTGTAAGGGTAAAATGGCGGCCGTGCCTGTGCAAAGACCCTACCTCCGAAGACGGACCATAGCACGCAGGCGTGCGCAACCAAAAGTGCATGGGAAGACGCGCAAACAGCAGGCGGACAGTAAATTACATCTTACCTCATAGGTGGCTATATAAGAACGAGCCTGAGATCAGAACATTGCTGATGGTCTTGTCAGCTAGTGCTTCCTGTTTCCTGCTTCCTGTTTCCAGATGAATTGCCTGTGACCTGTTTTGACCTGGATTGTCTTGGACCATTCTGCTGCTTGCTGCCTGCCCCTGACCTTGGCCTGTTTCCTGGACTTCGCTCTTGCCTTGTGATTCGGTGCCCAACTGGCTCTGACCCTTGGCTTTATGGACCACGATTCCTGTCTCCTGAATCTGTTCCTATGCTGCCTGCCTGGTTTTGACCTTTGGCCTGCTGACTTCGCTACCAGACGTCTCCCGTACGGTGTCTGCCCTCAATCCATGGCACTCGTGCTCCTCTCTGTCCTGCAGCCTTCTGTTCCAACCCCAGGGGTTGCAGGGCACGAGCCGCAAGAGAAGCCTCCTCATCTTCCGGTCTCTGCCTCAGGAACGTGATAGCAGGTACTCTGATACACCTAACCAAAGCCAGATGAATGCCGAACTTTAGGGATCTGCCTTAGCACATCAACCAAGTACTTGGTGAGGACTTCCTGGAAGTAGGCCACAGATCTTTCCCCATTCGTTAGGACAGCCTGGAGAACCTACACTCTTCTGGGCTTGGGCAAACATAAGTCATCAAATAAAAGTGTAATAGTGCATGGCAGGCCTTGTAGATGGATATAGAAGGTCTGCTCCGGGAATAGAATGTGGAAAAAAGCTGGGGTGCTATGACGTTGTGCCGGTGACTCACAGTGGGGTCTCAAACCCATAGTGTTTCTTAGGCACACCTGGGTCACCAGTCTCAGGGGGCACAAGCCTTCCGGGCTTTTGGCCTGCCAAGTTCTGACTAGACCACATTGCTCTGTCTTTACATGAGGGACTGGGACCCTTGGTATCTTGTTTTTCCTATCATACTTCTTTTTTGTACTTACATTTTTAAGATGTCTGCTGACCACTCACATGACACGATGGGTCCTCTTGCTCTTTGCCTCTTCTCTAATAGTGGGCTGTCCTCGGTGATGCAGTGGTGACATCAGCACTGTTCTCTGCATCATTAATTCTAGGGCATCAGGGTGACATCCACTTGCAGGTGGGTCCATGGTTTTCTGCACTTAAAGGAAGTTTTACCCTAAGGAGAACTATGGGGAAAAGCCCTGAGGATTGCCTAAAGGTGGGCAGCGTAGGAGATAGGCGGACAGATTGGGGTAAAGAGTTCCAGAGGGTGGGGGACACTCTGGAGAGGCGAGCTTGGGATTTATTTTCCCGTTGAATCCATGATGAAACAGAGTTCCATTTATGGACACATATAAACCATCTCGCCTTTAATGACACGGCTGAGCACGGCCCCTTGGCTGCATCTCCATCCGAATCTACACACAGATCAGGCTCCTGACGGTCAGGTCCGCTTTGAAGGAACTGTTTGTTGAATGTATTCTGAGGGATGGTTGGAAGTCAGTGAGATCATCGCTGGTGTTGGGTAGTTCATTCCGTTTTAAAACACAAGTTTCCTGGGGCTAATGAAATCATTCTGACTCAATTCCTGCCAGGAGGATTGGGAGTTATCCGAGTGAATCACCAGCCTTACGCAGTGCAGGATACATCACCGACCGGGAGGCAAAGACGGGGGTGCCGTTGGAAATCGGCAAAGGGAAACTTCAGTGAACACATTTAAAACAAATAAAAATTACTTTTTTTTAATTAAATGAAATTGAATATATTTTTAAAGAAGAACTCCGGGCAAAGCAGAAGCAGCACTGGGGGGGGGGGGGGGGGGTAGCCACACTGCAAGGGTACGTTTTTGGTTTTGCAACTAATACCGGAATGTGACTTGATAACAGTCATTTCTGGTACAGCAGCACTCAGATCGGGAGAGGAAGTGACCCGCACAAGGAGCCAATAAGCTGCCCTGCATGCAAATATGCTGATGCTGGGAGGAGATATGAGAGAGATGACCTCATCTGTGTGTTGCTGCTACATGGTCCAATCACAGATTTGTGGGCGGGGAGGTGGCCTAGCTCTCTTACTTAACTGCAACAGAGAAAAGTCTGGTCACCACCAACCTGGCGGCTGTATTGTGTGCAGCTGTGTAAATATCAGAACTGGATTGACAGAAATACAAATACTTGCTCTTATATATGAATGTCAATTATTTATTATTTGCATTTTCCAGGCTGCTTCTATTGCTGTGTTTGGCCATAGTAAACAATGACTTAAAGGAGAACTATGAGGTGAGTGATTTTCACTCATCCTCATAGTTCGAGCCGACGTGTGACAATGAAACTGTCACAGGTCGGCTCAATAGATCAGGAAGTGAGCGAACACATACCGGCGTTCGCTCACTTCTCAATCGTCTCCCTGCAGAGAGCAGTGATTGTCAGCCACTGCTCCCCCCAGGGATTCCCCCCTCCCCACCAGCGATGTCTGGAGGAACGTACGGGGAAGGGGGCGGGTACAGCTGGCTCTGCCTCTAGATAGGCAGAGCCAGCTGTCAATCACGCAGCTGGGTGGATCTCGACAGTAATGTCGTGATCCGTCCCGGCTGCGGCGCTCTCAGTATACCGCGAGCTGTAGCCCTCTATATACTGAGCTTTGGGTCACGGAAGGATGCTAGGTTTCCAAAATTTCCACACCCCTGAGATAGGCAGAGCCAGCTGTCAATCACGCAGATGGGTGGATCTCCACAGTAATGTCGTGATCCGTCCCGGCTGCGGCGCTCTCAGTATACCGCCAGCTGTACTGAACTTTGGGTCACAGGAGGACACTACTATGTGTCCTCCCGTGACCCTTTCTATATACTGAGCTTTGGGTCACGGAAGGATGCTAGGTGATGTCCTCCCGTGACCCTTAGGAGAACTATGGGGAAAAACGCTGACCCTATAGTTCTCGTTTAAGGTCTATAGGGCATACCATGACAGTCTTAGACAAATGCAAATACTGCAAGTGTGCTACAGTCAGAAAATCATCTCAGTTTACCTTAATCTTATATTTCTGGATCACCAGGTTACTAAAAAGGGGGGTGAGGCGGACTGAGCTATCGCACTGGCTGGATGGAAAACTACAGTAGGCAGTCCTCCTTCCCAGGCTATCATGTTCTATTCTGGCTCAAGTGTAGCTGTAAAATGACATTAGGATTACAACCTTCTGGCTGCATATTGAGGAGTGTTGTACAGCACAGAATCATATAACAAGAAGCTGCAATCTTGTCCGTAAGCCTTGTGAAAAGCTGCAAGGGATTTCTATAGGACAAGGAATCAAGTCATTTGAGTGACCATACTGACTTTGGCCAATCTTCAACATTTGCTGGATACCGTTCTCAGCTCCATGATCGCTGCCTGAAGTTGAACTTTAAGGATCTTGGTTGCGGTGTTGTTCTGTCTGGAAGGAACGCTCTGTGCTGGAAGGACAGAAAGTAAATACATGAAATAAAAGGAGCTGTTTCTGAATCCTGTAATGAGTCACATTAGGACATATTGTGCCCAAAGCAAGATTAATCTTTGATTATACACAAGTTCCCTCTCTGATTACCTGTGTGGTTTGTGTGCAGCTGGAAGCCCATGACACAGAGACAGGCGCGCCGCTAAAATCCCCCCCGTCCCTGAAAATGGACCAGTCAGTGAGACAGAAGATGGTGCGAAAGATTGGAGGATCTAAAGGAAATACTGATCCGAAAAAAGAACATGGAGCTCCGAGTAAATTCCAAATCTTTCTTTCTTTCCTTCTCTCTCTCTCTCTTTCCTTCTTTCTATTCTTTTTTCCTTCTTTCTTTCTCTCTTTTTTTCTTTCTTTCTTCAGAGAGAGGAGGGGACGTTCACCCAGCGGAATAAGATATGCCACCAGGTCCCCTCCTCTCTTTCTTTCGTTTTCTTTGTTTCTTTCGTTCTTTTTTTTCTCTCTCTCTCTTTTCTTCTTTCTTCCTTTTTCTCACTTTCTTTCCTTCTTTCTCTCTTTTTTTCTCTCTCGCTTTCTTTCTCTCTCTCTTTCTTTTCTTGTTCTTTCTCTTTCTTTCTTTCTTTCTTTCTTTCTTTCTTTCTTTCTTTCTTTCTTTCTTTCTTTCTTCAGAGAGAGGAGGGGACGTTCACCCAGCAGAATAAGATATGCCACCAAGTCCCCTCCTCTCTCATGCAACTGTCGCACTCTCAAACCATGACCAAGTCCCCAACTTTTCAGAGGGGGTGACACCAAAATGGCTGCCCCCTCCAATGGTGTCACCCTGGCACCCCCTTAGTGATCCCACTGTGTTTCTTTTGTTTTCTTTCTTTCTCTCTCTTCCTTTTTTTTCCTCTCTCTTCTTTCTTTCTTTCTTTCTTTATTTCTCTCTCTTTCTTTCTTTCAGCAGAGAGAGGAGGGGACGTTCACACAGCGGAATAAGATATGCCACCAGGTCCCCTCCTCTCTCGTGCAACTGTCGGGCTCTCAAACCATGCCCCCTCCAATGGTGTCACCCTGGCACACCCTTAGGGATGCCACTTTCTTTCTTTCTTTCTTTCTTTCTCTCTTTCTTTCTTTTCTCCCTTCATCCATTTGCTTGTAAAGGTTTCTTTCCATAGAATCAGAGGAGAATGGAACAATCTTCTTCCTATCTTTGTCCCCTGGGTGGCCCCTGCAGTAGGTACGTTTGCTGTCAGTAGGTTCTGATGTTTGTGAAAACCTTGATAGATAAGACACGGATGTGTGTAAGAATTTGAGGGAAGCCTGGCAGTTCGTCATCGTGATTTGCAAACAAATGGTCCTTGATCAGGCAGGAGGGACACATGTGGCTGCTGCATCTGACACTGTGGCCAGGACTTTGTATCTCTGGTGTTTGCTGGAAGGATCATCTTTGTGTACAGTGGATGG
>NW_017306767.1:931114-933148 GCF_000935625.1 Nanorana parkeri | reverse complement strand
GGGGGGTGTCTAAGCTGTCCGCAAACAGGTTGGTTCAGCTATACTAACACAAGCTGACTTTGCTAACAAAGCCATATGGCCAAAAAATAAGTCTTCATTGACATTAAGTAAACTCCTATGAAAGTCTATGAGGTACAGCAAATGCATGAGTTGTTCAATGTCCACCTCCATTCACGATGGACATTTGTGGCTCTAGGTGATACCCTAATGGGCCCCGTGCCAGTTCTGCAAAATGGGGATTAAAGGGAATCTGCCAAAAAGAAAACTAGTTGAATGATTAGGCCGCAACGGAAGCAGGCATTGCCTGACCAGTGTCACCTACGACCTCCGGGGCTGTGCAGCCAAGTCTATACCCTGGAACCTGAGCTAGTTATTGACAGCTTTCGCCGTGGCCTAATCACTGGTTTTGCAGGATGGAGCTTTTTTTAGGACCAAGTTCACACCTGGGCGATCCGTGACCGTGCAGCGATCGTACACAAAACCGCGCGGATGGCAGATCGCGCTGGTGATACAATTTTTTTCTAATGGCACCCCAGGTGCCCTAGGCAGACCGCGCGGTTTCCTGCCCATGCAATCACGCACGATCATGGTTTAAACAGCTGCGCGGTGCGTGTACCTTTTTTCAGCGATTGCCATGCAGATGTAACCCCATTGAAATCAATGGGGGACCCGCACACGATTGCCCGGTCCCGGTACGAGCATCCCGGCATGGCCAAAGTCTGCACCATCCCTTAATGATTTTGGGGAAAAGTAACATTTTAGTCCTTTTGGAATTGTGGCCCTTTTAGGATATAAAGTAGCAATCAATCAAACACAACTGCAGCATCGTGTGATCACACAAGATCAATCCCGTCTACCTTTGTCACTTACACAATAGTAAGACACTTACTTGTGATCGAGCCCTATTCTTACCTAATCATCGCCAGCTGCTAAAAATCCCCTGCAGCTCTATCCTTAAAGGAGAACTCCAGGAAATGTAAAAACTAACCCTTGCAACGGGGCTACCCTGCCACTGCAAGGGTTAACTGCTCGTTGTGGTCTAGGATCTAAAATAAAGAAGATATACTCACCTGAACCTCAATCCCGTGGTGGTGACCGCTTACCTCCCCCCCCTCCGTTGTGGCTGTGGCACGTCCCTTGGTATCCTCATGTCTAATGCAAGTCAGTGGATGTGATGACATCACGGATCCTTAGACCGCTGGAGCCCAGGGTGGAGAAGAGGCTGTGGGGACCAGTCTTGCAGCCAGATGGGACTGTGGATCAGGTGAGTATTTCTTCTTTTTTTTAGACCCTAGGCCACAACGAGCAGTTAACCCTTGCCGTGCCAGGGTATTCCCACTGCAAGGGTTAATTTTTTACATGCCGGGAGTTCTTTAAAGAAAAAATCCAGGAAATGTAAAACGTAACCCTTGCAGTAGGGCTACCGCAACACTGCAAGGGTTAATCGCTTGTTTTGGTCTAGGGTAAAAAAATTAAGAAAATATACTTACCTGATGTTCGGCCCTGCGGGGGTCAACACATTTCTCTCCCTCTCTGCTCTGGCGGCGGTATGACCCTCGGTGTTCCCACGTCTAATACAGCTGTATTAGATGTGATTACATCACGGGTTCTTAGACCGCCGGACAGGGCCGGATTTCCCACAAGGCCAACCAAGGCCCGGCCTCGGGGCAGCAGGGGTGTAGAATTCCTATCTCCCCATGCCTAGGACATGCAGTTCCGGGCACCCGGCACCGGGCGGGTAGTTGTTTTCTACGTTTAGCCCGGCTTTGGGCAAGCAGAGCAAAATGTACAGCGGGGAAGCCACCACTTCTTTTGTACAAGTGATCCCGGCGATGTTGCCAAGATCACTTGTATGCAGCCTGCATACAGGGGGGCGCATTTAGGAACCTGGCATTGGGGCAGCAGGGAGAGTAAATCCGGCCCTGCCGCCAAAACCAGGGGTTAGAAGAGGCTGTGGGCACCGGGCTAGCAGTAAGGAAAGGGACCGATGATCAGGTGAGTGTATCTGCTTTATTTGAGCCCACTAGGCAAAAA
>NW_017306767.1:917673-931102 GCF_000935625.1 Nanorana parkeri | reverse complement strand
GGGGGTAGACCCACTGCAAGGGTTAATTTTTACATTTCCTGGAGTTACTCTAAGCTAGCCATACACACGGCAGTTTGATCGAGCGATCGAATGGTCCTTTCCATGTCCAAGCGCAAAGATTCTGCGCGAAAAGAAGCTTTTTTCTACCTTCAAGTGACACTCAACACAATGCTCAGGTGCGAATGGGCACCATTAAAAAAAACAAAATCATGTTGAGGGTTGCTGCATTTTGGGAAACAAGATGTCTGGGTGTAAATGGCTTAATAGCACCCCCCACCCACACCCCTACACACTTCATGCGATCCCATAATCCAGGCGTGAATGAATTATCTCTGAATGGATACTCTAATAAGGGAGATTTCCGATCTTATCTCCCAGCGGTGATACAATGCAACCTGGACTCCTCTGGGTGCCCTGCAGGTATGTTTTCAGGACAATAACCCCCCCCCCATCACCTTTCATTACATACACCTAATGTATATTCATAGAATTCATTAGGAGATTTCCCAATTCTTATGCTAATCAGAGTCATCAGAGGCGCTCCTCGGGGTAGAAAATCCCTTTATGAAGGATGTACAGACACATTGTCTATAGGGGGACATTTTGCTGATTGAGCAGAAAAAAACAATGGAGTCTCAATTAGCAAATTAATCAACATGAGACAATGAGGAGAATACTCAGCCCGGGATCATCGCTCACCATACACTCCCTGGACTCCATGTGTACCTGGGGGACTTGCTGAGTGATTGAGTCGGCGCAGGATAGGGATTCGATGCTTGTCCTGGTGCGTCCGTGTGTATTGGCTATGCGAGTTGGCTTGACTTTCATTCACCATGGGTCACTTTAAAGCCTTGGTTCTCAACTGGTGGGTCGTGACTAAGGATGGGCTCGGTTGTGTTCGCGCCGAGCCCGCCAGGAAGCTGACAGCGTGCAGGGCCAATCACAGGTACTCAGACATTTTCCCGGTCAGCGGGTGCAGAGAACGGGAAATGTCTATGTGCCTGTGATTGGCGCTGCGCGCTGTCAGCTTCCTGGCGGGCTCGGCACGTGGAGCTGCGAACACGCCCGAGCCCATCCTTAGTCGTGACCCAAAAGTGGGTCGCGACCCCGTGTTCAGTGGGTCGCCTCATGCCTTCCACTTTTCTAGGCTCCCCTGCTTCCCTCTAGTGCAGCACTGTCAGTTCTGGTGCCAAGCAGCCATTCAGAGTTTCAGCTTGAGGTGGGATTGGATGGGGCTATGGCCGCGAGGGAGCTCCATCCATACATGCATTGCTTACAGCTCCCTCACGTGTTCTATAGAGGTGCCTGGACCGGAGTGACTATTCATTTGTATGGGACCCCAAACGCATCTCCCACCCACAGTTCCTATGCCCGCACCAAAACATGCAGTGCCCTAATGTTGTGCGTTCCATTGCAGTGCAACTTGGGTCGCAACTTAATGACCAAGGACAAAAAATGTGGCTCCTGAGGTTACACTGCTTTAGAGGACTCCAGGATTTTGAAAAGTTAACCCTTGAAGTGAGGCTACCCCTGCACTGCAAGGGTTAATGCCTCCTTTTCTTTTTTCTAGGGGTGAAAATAAAAAAGATATGCCCCTCCCTTTTAGATTGTAAGCTCTCACAGGCAGGGCCCTCCTTACCATCCTGTCTTGAATTGTATTATAATGTCTTCCTTATATTGTGCTGGACTACAGAACACCACCCCCTCTCTGTATATAATGGAGACAAGTAGAGGGGCAGATGTGTTGTAGTCAAGCAGGGAATAACTCCGGCAACACTACTTGGGGTATCAGTGCATCTATCAAGTCAGCTATCAAGGCCCCAGTCAGCCAAATACCAAAGAGCTTTGCGATGGCTCAGGTCCTTACACCCATGTTAACTCTGCCATCATAAATGTACACTTCCTGTTCCCTTTAGGCCAACTGTCGGACCTTTGCAGAGAGACTTCTGCTTCAACACTTGAATCACTGGAAGGGAAGCTTGCTGGCAGGGGAGAGGATTTTCTACTCGGGCTGTGGCTGCTTTATAACAACAAGTAAGACTTTGCGCACTTCCAGTTTTGATGCCCCTGAAACGTATTTAACTGATTTAACCTGAAAGCTGATTTTGGACTTTTTTTGGTTTATCGGTTTGTTATGGGCACACGTATTAAAATTGGCATAGGTGTCATGACTTGCAAACTCTGCTGAGGGGCATCATTAGCTCCGGCTAAATCCGTACACAAGTGCGCACATGAATGCACAGCCTTCCCCCTCCAGTAAACATGTCAGATGAAACTACGAGAGCTTGCCTCCCATCCCGCTAATAATTAATGGTGTAACCCTGATTAATATTCAAGGGCGCAGGGGAGAGGCTGGCACTGCGCCAGAGGGGTTTTTCTTTTTAACAATTCTTTTTTTTAACATAACATGCCCCATTGGAGCCAAATGGAAGTAATCTGACATCCACATACATTGCATGCCCCCAAGTATTAACTGTCGGTCTGCAGCAGTTGGAAAACATACAGAACCAAGCCACAGAATGGAGCAGGTAATCGCTACCCAAAGGTTCAGTAAAATTTGGATGTTTCCATTTGCAGTTTTGAGACGTTTGCGGTTCACCAATGATTGGCGCTCGCCTGCGGAACTATGGATTAAAAAAACTTTGTTTGCTAATTTCTATGACCAATATGAGATCAGGATACAGAAATCCTGCATTGTGCTGTGTCCATGCCATATGCAAATTGACACCTCGTCGTATTGTGGAGATTGTATCGCTCTTTTTGTTTTGGGGCTACCCCTCCCCCTTTCTGTTTGCCCCTCTTGGATCAAGCCCCAGCCCTAAAAAAATAATAGTTGACCTTTATTCCAATGATGTTGGGTCCGGTGACATCACAGGTCCTCTGGTCGTGGGCGGATCCTAAATGCAGCAGAGAGCGGAGCCACATAATGAAATGAAGCCGCTGTCTGCAGCATTAGTCCAGGGCAGGGGGGAGGAGCCTTGACGCCCTGTGCTTTCATTTTATTTTCAAAGCTGAACCAAAATGGCATGAAAAATAAAATTTCAATGTAAATGTATTTACTTTACATTTCATTAAAGAAGTCACCTTTAAATAATGTAACCATTTATTATCGGAAGCAAGATAATAAAACTAAAGAGATAAAACTCGGAAAGTTTGTATATAAAAGGATTTATTATAAACATCAAATATAAAGATTTTTATAAAATATTACTTTCACTGAAAGCACATTTTTTTTTTTTTATACCTATAAGGTCAAAAATAAGACACACCTAGACCGATGCCCAAATGACCCTCATTCGTCAAAAGTGGAGGAAGCAAAATTGTCTGTGCTGCTGACAGCAACCAATCAGAGTTCAGCTGACGCAAGATAAGAAATGACAGCGGGATTCTGTAGTATATGGATAAGACGCCTTTACACCCCTTTAGTTTTTTCCCTATTTACGGTATCTCGATTGGGTTATTCTGGTCTGGGGAAGGAGAACTATAAAGGCAGAATTAGGGAATTTACTAAGAGTGGAGCAGACAGAATATGGAGCAGCTATGCATGGCAACCAATCACCTTCTAGATTTCATTTTCAGGCCAGGTTCACACCTGGGCGATCCGGGACCGCGTGGCAATCGTGCACGATACTGCGCGGATTGCTGTCCGGTCACCTCCGACGATCATGCTGGCTCTGCCATTATTTTGTAATGGCACCCCTGTCGCGCAGGGAGGATCGTGCGGTTTCCCGCCGCGGCTAAAACAGCCACGCGTTGTGAGTCGCAAAAGAAAGGTACATGTGACCCCATTGAGATCAACGGGGCACTGCGGCAATCGCTCTGTGCAATTGTGCACGACCGTGCGTCCCAGATTGCCCAGGTCTGCACCGGCCCTGAAAGTTGAAAGGAGAACTATGCGGTTAAGGCTTTTCCCCATAGTTCTCCTTAGGGTAACGAGAGGACACAAACTAGCGTCCTCCTAGGCTCAGTATACCATGCCGACCTGTGACAGTCTCATTGTCACAGGTCGGCTAGAACTATGAGGTGAGTGAAAAGCACTCAACTCATAGTTCTCCTTTAACTGAACAACCTGAAGATAGAAGCTGATTGGATACTATGCACAGCAAACCAGATTCTGTGTGCTCCAGTTTTAGTAAATTTCTCCCATTAAATCTCGATTGTTCATCTTAGGGCTCATGCCCCCCCCCCAAATCCTGGGGCCGCGCAATGTAAAATTCAGGTGTATTTCCCCACTGCAGGTTCGTCGTACAGTCGCCCATAGACATCAATGGCTGTAAGCGGGTATACGCCGAGACCAGTGTAAACATGCGCATGCATATGGCATACAGACCTGGAAGCAGTCACTCTGTGTCCAGGGGCAAACGTCTTTATGCAAGTACGGGCATATATCCGCCTACAGCCATTGATTTCTATGGGAGGCTGTACGCAGCACCGGTGTCTCCCCGGTGATGAAATACACCCAAATTTGCATTGTACATGAGCCTTAAAGCTGGCTATGCAGCAGCAGGATTTCGTTCTTACAATTCATTTTCTGTATGTTTGTTCAACTTCCTAATAGTTAATGGGGTCAAATCGATGGTTGATTTGAAGCAGGATGGAAAATTTTCTTTGAAATAACTAGATTCTAACAGTGAATGAGGTTTTAATTCTGGAAACTCCATTTATTCCAAAAGGGAATGTTGCAATCAAAGGACCTTCTGCATGACATTCGCTGTGTATCTGCAGTGTAAGATCACCTAGGGCACTCTGGCTGCTAGTCTTAAGAGATTTGGTGATGTCACTCTTGTGCTGCTCACTGTTCTCTTTGCTGGAGGCTCTGAGATGAGGAAGCAAAGCTCTGCCTCTACCAAGATGGCCGCCTCCATACAGAGACACAGTGCAGAACAAGGCTTGGTGAGGCAGTAATGGGGGAATGATCAGCTGCAGAGAGACCACAGGCAATACCTGTGACAAGTCCTTTGCCCTACACACAGCTTCCAGAGTTCAGTTGCCCTTTAAGGGCCACGTCACACCAGCAATCCAACACTAGTTCTCGCCAGTGACATGACGGCAAGTATGGTCCTAAGGATCCACAGATTCCAGAGTTCAGTTGCCCTTTAAGGGCGACGTTACACCAGAGATCCGATGCCAGTTCTAGCCAGCAACAGGATGGCCAGTGTGGCCCTAAGGACCCACACCTTCCAGAGTTCAGTTCCCCTTTGAGGGCCAAGTCTCACCAGGGATCCAATGCCAGTTCTCGACAGCAACAGGATGACCAGTGTGGCCCTAAGGACCCACAGCTTCCAGAGTTCAGTTGCCCTTTAAGGGCCAAGTCACACCAGGGATCCAAGTTAACACTGGTTCTCATCCAGTAACAGGATGGCCAGTGTGGCCCCAAGGAACCACAGCTTCCAGAGCTCAGTTGCCCCTTAAGGGGCAAGTCACACCAGGGATCCAACACTAGTTCTCACCAGCAACAGGATGGCCAGTGTGGCCCTAAGCACTACTATCACTAATGATACATTTGGACAGTTCATAATGATGCCGGTTGGATGCCTACAAGTATCATGCGCTGTGATTGGCGGTAAGCGTCGCTTTAGCCTTCCTGTTTCAAGTTCTGCACAGCTAGACCTTCGTCGTTACTTGAATGCCGGACGTAGACAAAGGAATTCTCATCTGGAATAAGCCGTGCCTCCTTGCTGGCGAACACCACAAGATAGTGACCTGCGAATACACAATGGAGGGTATACACTCAGACTTTTTTATAGGTCTTAAATGACAGGTTCTCTTTGCATAATGAAGAACGGACAGCTGACTGCGCTCGGCACGGTCCAGCGCCGGCGCCGGAATTCGGAAATGGACGGAGAATGTCCCCGAGGCTCAACTTCCCCACAAAAACAACATTTTTTTCTGTTTGTGAGATGACTATCGCTAAGTTACGTATCAGCTTCCACGTTCTCTCACGAGCTGCAATAACCCCTCAGACGGGGCGAGAGGCCTATGTAGCATATTTAACCACTTCAAGACCAGGTGTTTAGACCCCCTTCCTGGCCAGGCCATTTTTCAGTGTTCAGCGCTGCAGTCCTTTGACTGACGTTTATTCCGTCATGCAACGCTGTACTGAAATGAATTTTATACCATTTTTTGGGGACAGATAGAGCTTTATTTTGGTGGTATTGAGGCCCCATTCACACCTGAACGTTTTGTAGCGCGTCCTACGCTCGATGAACGCTCTACAAAACGGTCAAAAAAATAAATAGCATTGTAGTCAATGGCCTCGTTCCCACCTGTCCGTATTTCCGCCCGTCCCGAACGCACTACAAAACGGCCCACGCATGAAAAGGTCCCGGAGCGTTTTTTGCTGCGTATTGGTCCGTTTTGTAGGGCGTTTACCATTTGTATACTGCCAAGTAGCCTTTGGAATCGCGCGACGGTCGCGCGGCTTTTTTACCGCGAATCGTGGTAAAAAAAAAGCGCGACAGACGCGCATATTACAATACGCATAGGTGTGAATGGGGCCTGAATCACCACTACGGGGTTTTTATTTTTTATTATAATTAGGAAAAATGACAGAAAATTTTGAAATGCAATCGTCTTTTTCGCACGTATGCGCCCCCGACGCATGTTTGCATGTATGCGCCCCCGACGCATGTTGGGGACTTTAAACATTTTTTTTGTTTTTTTATTTTTTTTATGTGTAACTTTAAATTTGTCAACCTAGGACCCCCCAAAAGAAGCTGATGAAGCAGACAGAAGCAGACGGGCTATATCTCAAACCTTGTCTCAAAGTATCACCCTAACCGTCCCCTCCGTTCTTCCCATGACCTCCTGCTTGTCAGCTCCCTTGTCAACTCCTCCCATGCTCGCCTCCAGGACTTCTCTAGAGTCTCTCCCATCCTTTAGAACTCTTTACCCCAACCTGTCCGTCTATCTCCCACCTTGACTGCCTTTAGGAGTTCCCCTAAGACTCATCTCTTCAGGGAAGCCTATCCCACCTCAACCTGGCCACTCGACCATCACGTTCTCAAACAATTCATACAAACACAGCTCCCTCCTCATATATCACTTACTCCTCCCGCATAGATTGTAAGCCCTCAGGGGAAGGGCCCTCCTTACCATCTTGTCTTGAATTGCATTGTAATGTCTTCCTTATATTGTAAAGCGCTGCGCAAACTGTTGGCGCTATATAAATCCTGTATAATAATAATAATCTGACGCATGCCAAGGCTGCTAGACTGTCATCCTGCCTGAAAGGAGATGATTGCTGCTTTGCTCTCTAGCTAACCCATCAAGCTCTGGGAATCCCTTTTCATGCAATCAATGTTTATTTGTGAAGATTGTATCCAGGTAGAAAAGAAAACAACCTAATAATAAAACATCAATTTAAAAACCTAAGAAAAGTTCAACCAGAATCAATTAAACTACAACTGACCCCCAAACTGTGGTAGGCGTCCCTGTAGTACAAGGGTGGGCAACTCCAGTCCTCCAGCTGCGGTGAAACTACAAATGCCATGATGCATCTGCCTCTGGGAGTCACGCTTGCGGCTGTCAGAGCCTTGCAATGCCTCATGGGAGTTGTAGTTCCACCACAGCTGGTGGGCCAAGGTTGCCTACCCCTGGTGTAGTGAGCGCTGCCTTCCGCCTGCCCATCACTTTCACCAACTTCCTGGATTCCCAGTGTGCTCTGCATCTCTTTCCCTTGCTGCTTGATGGGATGCAGTCTCCATTTCCCAAGCCTACATATCCCATCATGCATTGCTTCCAGCAAGCAATGATAATATTACATTGTTAAAGACTCGCCCCTGCTGTAGTGGGAGGTCATAGGACACCCACCCGTCCATGTCCTGTGTTGGCCGATCACGAAGTTCCAGCAGTGGGAGTGGCGGATGCAAAATTCTGCTGCCTCCGCGGCGCTGTGCATGGAGAGCAGGCATCCCTGGTGGTTGTAGGAGGGCCAGCATCGGAAATCATCCGTCGTCTCGTTGACGCGGAATCCTCTGAGCGCAGAATATTCTGGAAGAGCAAATCCCAAAATAAGAGAGCGGAAAACACCCAATAAATGTAATATTAATGAAATCAGCGACAGGAAGGAAATGTGTAACAAAGCCACTCATAATATCAGGGACCGGAGACTTCTTATTGGGGCAGAATTACAAGACGGATACAATGCTCTGCATTTATATACTGAACTTCCATAAGTTCTACCCCGCTCCTCATAACCAGATCCATCTAGAAGATTGTAAACTGACTTACTGATGAAGATGTCTATAGGATGGACTTCCTCCATGCACTGACATCATTTCACTCAGCCCTGCGAATATGCCCTTCCTGGTGTCACCACTCTGACAGAGCCTGACGTCTGAACTACAACTCCACGTCTGAACAATGTGACATTGTCATTGCTTGCTGTGAGCAATGCATGATGGGAGATGCAGTCTTGAACAATGTAACATTACCAGTGCTTGCTGTAAGCAATGCATGATGGGTTATGTAGTATTGAACAATGTAACTTTGTCATTGCTTGCTGTGAGCAATGCATGATGGGAGATGTAGTCTTGAACAATGCAACATTATCATTGCTTGCTGTAAGCAATGCATGATGGGAGATGTAGTCTTGAACAATGTAACTTTGTCATTGCTTGCTGTGAGCAATGCATGATGGGAGATGTAGTCTTGAACAATGTAACTTTGTCATTGCTTGCTGTGAGCAATGCATGATGGGAGATGTAGTCTTGAACAATGCAACATTATCATTGCTTGCTGTAAGCAATGCATGATGGGAGATGTAATCCTGAACAATGTAACTTTGCCATTGCTTGCTGTGAGCAATGCATGATGGGTTATGTAGTCTTGAACAATGTAACATTATCATTGCTTGCTTTAAGCAATGCATGATGGGTTATGTAGTCTTGAACAATGTAACATTATCATTGCTTGCTGTGAGCAATGCATGATGGGAGATGCAGTCTTGAACAATGTAACATTACAAGTGTTTGCTTTAAGCAATGCATGATGGGTTATGTAGTCTTGAACAATGTAACATTATCATTGCTTGCTGTAAGCAATGCATGATGGGAGCTGCAGTCCTGAACAATGTAACTTTGTCATTGCTTGCTGTTTAGCAGCGAGCGATTGGCTGATCATTCGCTGCTCTCTACCTGTGGCCCTCTCGTGTCACGGGACGAATACTTCGAAGTCTGCAATGTAATTTTGGCAAAAATCTCAAAAGGTTGTAGGGAGGGAAGGAGACTGTGGGACTGACCTTCCAGATGTCGGGTGCGGCTCAGGTTCATTCCTGACTTGTAGAAGGTCAGGACATCTTCAAAGGCCCTCAGGGTTTCATGAATCCCAAACCGTAAATCACCTGCAACCATTGCAAATGTTTTATGGAGGGTCTGTCAGTAGGAGCACACATACTGTATATACGGGGCCCTGCACATACAAATATGGGGCCCTGCACACACAAACATACGGCTCTGCACACAAAAAATAAGCAGCCCTGCACACCAAAATATGTGGCCCTGTGCATGCAACTATGGGGCCCTGCACACACAGATTTGGGGGCCTGCACACACAAATATGGGGCCCTGTACATGTATATACAGGGCCCAGCACATAGAAATACGGGGCCCAGCACACACAAATATGAGGCACAGCACACACAAATATGGGCCCTGTAAATGTATATGCAGGGCCCAGCACACACAAATATGGGGCCCTACACACACAAATATCGGGCCCTGCACATGCATATATGGGGCCCTGCACATGCATATATGCAGGCCCGGCGCTACCGCAAGGCAAGTCAGGCGGCCGCCTGAGGGAGCTGCTGTTGGCCCTGCACACAAAAATAAGCAGCCCTGCACACCAAAATACGTGGCCCTGTGCATGCAACTATGGGGCCCTGCACACACAGACGGGGGCCCACCACACACAAATACAGGGCCCTGCAGATGCATATAGGAGGCGCTGCACACACAAAGATGGTGTGGTGCACATACAAATACAGTGCCCTGCTCACAAACATTCAGGGCCCTTCACACACATATATGAGGTTCTGCACACACAAAACATGGGGCCCTGCACACACAAAACATGGGGCCCTGCACACACAAATATGGGCCCTGTGCACACAAACACAGAGCCCCGCACTCACAAATTGTCTGCTTAGAGTACCTGTATTATTCATGATGTCCTGTAGGAGCGGTCGAAGTGCGGGAGGTGAGGCGTGGGGCAGGAGGTAGGTGAAGAAAAATCTGGAAAGACAAAGTTGTCACCATAAAATCCGGGAACGAATGAATACTAGGACACATTTCCTCCAAACCCCCAACCTAAGGGCGAATCGCTCCTCCATTGTATTATTACTTTGTATCTCCTTTGCACTATTACTAATTATTATGATCATTGTTATTATTATGAGACGTAGCGGTCAAAAAGAAAACCCAACGCGTTTCGAGTGCCACAAAGCCTTCCTTCATCAAGGCTAAGGAGTGTTAGTTCTAGAGTCTGGACTGCTTTGCTTGCTCTTAGTGATGCAATATTTCTATTCTTCATAAAATCTAGAGGTTCAGCTTTTATTTCCCATCCATGAACACTCAGAGAAGTCCCGCCTTTAGAAACTACCACTCCCCAGCCCTGACGAAGGGGGACCGTAGCCCCCGAAAACGCGTTGCCTTTCTTTTGCTGGCTGCTACGTCTAATAAAGACCATTCTGTTTAAACATACCAGAGAAAATGAAAAATGTTCCTTCGGTTATGTTACAGATAGAAGACGGGGTAAATGTGGATTTCGCAAACCAGCCTTGGGACCCGTTACCTGTACGCATTGTAGAGATTTCTCTTCTCATTGGCTCTGACGCAGCTCCCTCCAGCTGAGCATGTGACCCCGAAACTCCTAGCAGGGAAGGTGAGGGTGCAATCAGCGTCCTCTCTGCACGAGATCTCTTCGCTTGTGGCGTCGTCCAGATCCGTCAGCTTCAGGCTCCCATCCACCAGGACGAACTGCCTCGGCTGGAAATCCAGGAGGGCGACCGACCCCAGCGGCGAGTTAGCCAGGTAATGCAACAAGCGCACCAGTTCCAGGCAGACCTGAGGACAGATACAGACGTATGTAAGAGGAAGAATTGCCGTTGTCCTTGGAGCAGGGGTAGGCAACCTCGGCACTCCATCTGTGCTGAAACTACAAATCCCACCGTGCGTCTGCCTATGGGAGTCATGCCTGTAGCTGGCAGAATCTTGCAATGCCTCATGGGACTTGTAGTTCGGCAGCAGCTGGAATGCCGAGGTAGCCTACCCCTGTGGCAGTGCACATGCATTAAAGTGCGCAGCGTTGCGTTCGTTCAAATTGGGGTGCTATAAGTGTGATGAGGGATGTGTTGCCCCCTACTGTAGATGTGTATTCAGGGGTGTCCCTATAATGAGGCATCTCATTGGGGGTGGCGGTAGGTGTGGGCAGGGCCGGTGTTAGACTATTTTGCGCCCTAGGCAAGACCAGCTACTTGCACCCCCCTCCCGCAGTGCAACCCTCAATTCCCCCCTCCCCTGCACAGCCCCATTCTCCTGCGGGTTAGCTTCTGCAGGCGACAGGTGGATGTAATTTGATTGAAATAGCCAATAGTAGGCTGGCTATTGAAACCCCACCCACTGAGCAGAGGAGCGGACCCGAGAGAGAAAGTTGCCATACAGTTCCACTCCTCTGCTCAGTGGGCGGGTGCAATAGCCAACCTGCTATTGGCTGTTGCAATTTGAAATAGACGGAGGGGCGCTGTGGCAGGTGAGTGGTCAAGGCTGCGCCCTAGGCGGCTGCCTAGTTCAGGCCGGTCTCCCCCCATTGTCCCCCCCCACCTCCCTACTCACAAGCTGTTTGCTCAGCCCTCTGCACTAATCCCTTCTGCTCATTGAAAACCGGACTCATTAACCTCAGCACAGCGGGAGGGCCAAAGCCACAGGTTGCATCCCAGCTGCGGAGGGGTTAATCCCGGCCCCTAGTGTGTGGGGGGGGGGGGGGGGCCCTGAAACAATCACCATTGTTTGCGCGCCCCTTACTTTAAATCGCTCTTCCCAGGGGGCCTGCAGGAGCTGAATCATCTCAAGGGGGGACCCCAGATCCAGCATGGCGGTGACCCTGATGTCCGCGGGTTCGCTATTCACGTAGCACTGTCCGTGGAGCTGCGGAGAGAAAAGAGGAATTGTCATAATAAAGCACGAGCTGGGCATGGGGTCTGAACCCTTATTGTTAAAAAAAAATTAAGGGGGTGCCCTTGTTATTCGGGGCAGTCAAATGCAGGACACCAACATGCAGGGTATTTAAGAACGTGTGTGGAAATAAAACAATGTGCGTCCTTCAGTCCTGTGTCCTAGTATGTTTGCAGCCCATTCGAAATTAGTGCACTGACTTAATCTATTGCATTAAGGCAGCGCACTGATTTCGAATGGGCTGCCAACACATTAGGGCACAGGACCAACTGTTTTTTTTTTTTTAGGGTCCTGCACCCTAGCGTTTCGGCAGCCCAATCGAAATCAATGTGCTGCCTTACTGAAATGCAACAGGTCTCTTTGAATGGGCCCTAAAACATAACTCATAGCATGACCTTAACCCCCAAAATTAACCTTTTGCAAAGCCATAAAATCCCTTTGAGCTCCGTACTCCCTCTCATATACCCATCTGTCCCCCAGAGGCCAATTTTTCCCCCCTACACATCCTCCCAGCTCCCACCCCTCCCCATTCAATTCCGCCACTCCCATCCCAGCGGTATGTTCTGCTTTTTTCAATACTTAATCCTTCCAGATCTCTTGCGCTCGGTCATCTTTAAAGTATAGCTAAAGCCAAAACAGGAAGTAGCAGGAAATCTCTCCTGGGGAGGATGTGAGGATATCCCCTCTTTGTTGTCACCAGAACAGGCGTCTCCATTGGATGATTTCACCCTCCCTTCCTGTTCTAGTGACAACCATAAATCTCGTCAGTGACAAAGGTCACTGGGACGAACCGAGATGGTGAATCTCCCCAGACAGCAATAAAGACCTGACAGAGGTCCGAAACCTTCTACGTTCCACCCACAAGTAAAACTTTAAAAAAAAAAGTTTTGCCTTTAGATACATTTTAAAATTGTATATGTGACAGGCGCGGAATGTCTGGAATCCGGTTGGAGGCGCACAGCTTTGTCACACAGGTGACACATGTTAAAGACCGGCCTCTGCGTTTACCTAAGGAAGTGACGTGACTGAGGTCAGCTCTGGGGGAGGGACGGTGACGTCACTGTTGGTACAAATGGGCGACCTGAGGTCATCCGACGCCTTCCCGTCCAATCAAAGGAGCTATGAGCGGGGAGGGCGGTGACAGCACAATGGCCGGGGTGGCAGAGATACAATGTTACTAATCATCTCCTTGTTGTCTTTACAACTTTTATGGACTCTTTCACTGTGATGATGACGACACAATGTATCCCCCCCCC
>NW_017306767.1:916578-917616 GCF_000935625.1 Nanorana parkeri | reverse complement strand
ACATGGAGCATGACGCCACAATATTACCCCCCCCCCCCCGAAAACAAACTATGTACATTGGATGCTATTGTTGTGTCGGCCTTAAAGGAGAACTATGAGGCGAGTGAAAATCACTCCTCCTCATAGTTCGAGACGATGTGTGACAATGAAACTGTCGCATGTCGGCTCAATAGATCGGGAAGTGAGCGAACACCTAAACCTCGATCACTCACTTCTCGATCATGTCCCTGACTGTCACTCACGGCTCCCTGCAGGGATGGGATTCCCCCCCTCCCCGCTCCGATCCTCCAGCGCTGACTGGAGGAACGGACGGGGGAGGAGGCGGGCACAGCTGGCTCTGCCTCTAGATAGGGATCCGTCCCGGCTGCGGCGGTCTCAATATACTGCGAGCTGTAGCTCGTGGTATACTGAGCTTTGGGTCACGGGAGGACGTTAGTATATGTCCTCCCGTGACCCTTAAGAGAACTATGGGGAGCAAAAACACTGACCTCATAGTTCTCTATTAAAGTAAACCCCGAATCGGTTTTCCAATATGTCTGCCGTCATGTCTCACTGTATACAGTTTAGATTTTCGGCACAGGTAACACTTGCAGTGGGGCTACCCCGGTACTGCAAGGGTTAACTGCTTGTTTTTTTTGTCCCTCTAGGGGATGGAGTAAAGAAGGTACAGTCACCCGATCCTCGGTCCTGCGGCAGTGACCAATCACCTCTCTACCCCTCCATTCCAGGTGTGGTATGTCCCTCGGTGTCCTCACATCTAACAGACTGGCATTAGACATGAGGCCGATTAGACAGCCTAATGCTGGGCTCTGGCGCATTGGATCCGGCGTGATCTAACGCACCAGAGCCCACGGGGTGCAGCCTCTTCACATGCATTAGATCGCCAGAGCCCAGGGGGTGAAGAGGCTGCAGGGCCCGGCCTATCAGTCAGGCGGGACCGAAGATCGGATGAGTATTCCTTCTTTATTCTATCCTCTAGTGAAAAATGAAGATTTAACCCTTGCAGTACGGGGGGTGGGGTTATGGGGGTGGCCCCCT
>NW_017306767.1:890111-915984 GCF_000935625.1 Nanorana parkeri | reverse complement strand
TGGGGTTATGGGGGTGGCCCCCTGGGGGGGGAGGGGGGTAGCACGCACTTCTGCAAGGGTTAACGTTTAAACATCCTGGAGTTCCTCTTTAAAGCACAACTGAGGCCAACATTTGTCTAACGTCTATGAGCTTTTTTAGCCTAGCCATATGTTTTTCCATAAACATGTACAGCCGTTTTTTTGTTTTTCTTTGCAGGTCCCCAGTGATCGACTGATCTGGAAAGAACAATCAGACGATCGCTATTGTTTCCTTCCGAGGATGTCAGGGGATTGTGTGCATAACCATCCACTTCTGGAAGAAACAAATCGCACATTTATAGGAAGATGTTATGGTCTTAGATCTGTCTGAAATTGGGCCGTATATTATACAATGGGATTGTACAATCCCTATACAATCTCCTTTAGATTTACCAAGACTCCGTAATATGAGGACAAACCTAAACACTCCATTCAATTCGTATCCACTTAGGCAGGTCGCACATATTCATAGGAAGACGTGATTTTAGAAATATCTTTCAATGGTCTTAGAATTGATCTAAATTGGGCTGTACATTATACAATGTGATTGTACAATCCCTACACAATCTCCTTTAAGGTGCCCATACACTGTGCGATAATCGTACGATAATCGTGGGAAATCCCGCGATCCTACGATAATCGCAAAGTGTATGGAAGGCGTGCGACCGTTTCTACTGTACGGTCGCACGTCTTTTGTCTAACGAGCATGTTTGGAAACCTGACGAAAAGCGTAGGATTTTCGGCTGGTTTGTGGCATGCTCGGGAGGCAAAAGCCGAACGGGCCGGTGTGCACATGCGCACACTGCCCGTTCAGCATTGCGGTCATCAGAAGCCCGCCCCTCCGCGGGGCGGGCTTGCGATGATCGCATGTACGATCTGCCTATCCAAGATGGGCAGATCGTACGTTTTTTAAATTACTTTACAACCCTCGCAAGACAAAAGTCTTGCGAGGGTTGTAAAGTGTATGGGCACCTTTAGAACTGATCTAAATTGGCCATACATTATACAATGTGATTGTACAAACCCTATACACTCTCCTTTAGATTTACCAAGACTCGGTACTACGAGGACAAACCTAAACAGTCCAATCAATTTGTATCCACTTATGCAGGTCACACATGTTTATAGGAAGATGTGATTTCACAAAGATCTTTCAATGGTCTTAAGGTGTTCACACACCTTGCGATAATCGTCCGATAATCGCGGGAAATCCCGCGATCGTAAGATTATCGTAAGGTGTGTGGAAGCCGTGCGACCTCTGCTACTGTACGGTCGGTCGCACGACTTTTATCTTCCGAACATGTTCGAAAACCCGCCGAAAATCATAGATTTTCGGCGGATGTGTAGCATGTGTAGATAAAAGCGGGACGGGCCGGTGTGCGCAAGCGCACACTGCCCGTTCGGCATTGCGGTCATCAGCAGCCCGCCCCTCAGGGGGGCGCGTCTTACGATCATCGCAAGTACGATCTGCCTGTCCAAGATAGGCAGATCGTACGTTTTTTTTAATTACCTTACAACCATCGCAAGACAAAAGTCTTGCGATGGTTGTAAGGTGTGTGCCCAGCATTAGAACTGATCTAGATTGGCCGTCCATTATACAATGTGATTGCATAATCTCTATACAATCTCTTTTAGATTTACCAAGACTCTGTAATATGAGGACAAACCTAAACACTCCATTCAATTGGTATAAAACCAGGCAGGTTTTAGCATTACATAGTGGATGGTAGTTCTAATGGAGATCGTACAATCAGATTGTATAGGTTATGACCAGCATTAGATCATACATCTTAGATCACCAGAAAATTCTTAGACCGCACGCAGATTTAAAAAAACAACAACGCAATTACATTTAGAAATCATTTCTGCAATGGACTTTTCGATGTTTGACCTTTTAAGCTCTATAGAAATCATTCATATGTAACATACACCTAGAATATTTATCAGGACGCTGTACCTGGATGATGCCGGGGTGACGCAGAATCTGCATCAGCGCAATCTCCTTCTGCAGTTTGTAGGTGGCCAGTCGGTGACAGCCGACGCTGTCGCCGTGCGCCTGCACGCAGCTCCTCACGTCGTTCCCTTCGCCGTGGACCGTCTTGACGGCGATGCCTTTGCCGTTTAATAAAGTCCCCCTCAGGACCAGTTTGGTAAAGCCAGACCCGATATAATCGATTCGTGACAAATAAGAGAGGTCTTGGCACGTTAGCATCCCACGGAACGCCAGGTCTACCTCCGCTCCCAGAATCCTCGGCGCCTCATCCTCCGGACCTGTGTTTCCTGAGCCCAGTAAGGTTCTATAGAAGAACATTAGGTCCCTGTGCCTTTCCACGATTTGTCTGCGCAGGTCGGGGCTGCGCGGGGACCCCAGCAGTGACATGTACTTGTCATTATAAGAATCTTGTCCTTGGGGGGAAAGTTTTACAAGGATGCTAATAAATATAAGAGCCGCTCCAAAGAAAATAATGTGTCCTTTCATGGTGCTGCTGTGACCAGCTTCTCACCTCTGTCCCTTTACTGTAAATGAGTTAATTAGGAGAGGAATGCCTGGTCCTGTTTGCCTAATGGGGAGGGTTGATGGGCTCAGGGACACCCACTGAGGAGTGTCTATTGAAGCAGGCAATGCTTACCTGGGGGTCAGGCTGCTCCGATTGACATAGTTGGCTCTCTGCTGCCACCCAGTGGACAATGTGTTGATGCGGCGGTTATACCACATGGGGCATATTTATCAATGACTGTCAAATGAATTAAATTTTTGGGTTTGGGTTTAAATACACTTTAAAATGATACAAATGTAAAGCATCAGAGTAAACATGGAGACCTATGTGAAAAAATTCAGAATGCTGGCAAAGTTGGCAATATGCATCAGGGGCGTCCCGAGGCCAGGTGTCACCTGGTCTCCAGACCAGGTGACATCCTGCCGTGTCATTATTGCGCTGCGTGTGATGTCATTGCGCATAATGATGGACGCCGGCAGAGAGAGGAGGGGATGTTCACCCGGTGGGATGAGGTATGCCGCCGGGTCCCCTCCTCTCTCCTGACACTGTCGGGCTCTCAGTCCATGGCCAAGTGCCCGACTTTTTAGAGGGGGTGACACCAAAATGACTGTCAGTCATTTTGGTGTCACCCCTGCAATGGTGTCACCCGGGTGCGGGCCGCACCCCCTGCACTCCCCTTGTGACGCCACTGATATGCATGCTTCTCTTGATAAATTGGTTGCAAAATGTACGCAAGCCAAAAAATGTCAGTAAAAAAAATGCAGCTGATCCATCCTTACATGTGGTGGCTGCATTTGTTTTATGTTTTCAGTCTGGGTACATTTTCTGCAAGCTCAGAAAAGTACCTGTTGATCCTGAGAGATATCTTAGGTCCTTTTCACCCGGTAATCCTGTGAATAACACACTTTTGGGACTAATGTATAAACGTTCTGCTCAGCGTAAAGCTAGGCGAATACCGTTTGCATGGCATTACCACCCCTAGGTGGAGCTGAAGAACACAGGAAATTCCTATGCACCTTTGGCTCCATCTAGTGACAGGAATGCCATGCAAAGGGCGTTCGCCCAGCTATATGTTGGACGAAAGCTTTATACATCAACCTCTGAAGGCTGTAACACACTGCATGCGAAGCAGCGCGGAGCGGTGTCGCGCTGCCTTCGCATGCAGTGTGTCATGTAATTTTCTCCCCGGCACGTCAGCTTGCGAGAGCTCGCATAGCTGACCGTGCCGAGAGGAAAAATGTAACCTTCAGCCAATCGGCTCGCACGTATAAACCCGCGCGTCAGGATGCGACCTCTGGCCGGTTGTTACGCACGAGCCGATTGGCTGAAGGTGCAGTCAATCATCTGCCTGCACTCAGCTCACACACTGCACGCAAAGCTTCGTGCCTGACAGCTTTGCTCTGCACGGCTTTGCGTTAGGGTTGCCACCTTTTCTTCAAGCGGAACCCGAACACTCTAGCGATGCGCGGACATTTTTGGGAGAGAATTAGTTGTAGCTTATTCATATGTAAATACAGTGGGAGGCCAGTAGCCCCTATCTTAATTTTGGTTGCCCCTGTTTGCCTGACATCTTGTGTCCGTGTTTCTGCTGCCATGGAACCCGAACACGGCATTCAAAACCCGAACTGTCCGGGTGAATCCTGGACAGGTGGCAACCCTACTTTGCGTGCTGTGTGTCACGGGCTTTAGTGTTCCAGGGTGCCTACGTTCACTCACTCCACTTTATGTATAGAGGGATCCATGGTTGTCACCCAGGCTGGACTCCAAACATGTCTGCATTTGGTCGATTTCATTGCATGGTGGATTGATGGGACTTTTAGTTTCTTTTCAGTTCACAGGAAGTGGCATTTCTGACTATATAAATGGGCACTTCCTGTTCTTGCTAAAATTGTTAGCCTGAGATATGAAAACTAATGCAGCCGCCACATCCCAGGACTAGTGAGCTGCAATATAATACATTTTTGTTTTTGTGTTTAGATTTAAAGTTTTAAAGTTAATTACCTGCAAACACGTTTTATAAATTTGTGTTGACTCTGGAAAGGTTTAGGAACGCAGTCAGCAAACTTTTCTACATCATGTTCACCAAGCATTAGCACAACAATAGCTCATTGTAGTCTTAGGTTGTTTCTAATTTTCGCATTCATAGTTGTACTGCTAATGACAAATTAAACTCAATTATTATGTCATTGTCTTAAATGCCATTAACAGTACAACTATGAGTGCAAAAACTGATTAACTGATCAGATCACCTGCAATGCATGCACTTCAAACCTCAGATCAGCCCCAGTGTATACACTTTAGATCTCATATTAGCCCCAGTGCAAGCACTTCATACTTCAGTCCAGCCCCAATGCATGCGCTTCAAACCTCAGACCAGCCCCAATGCATGCACATCATACCTCAGATCAGCCCCAGTGTATACACTTTAGACCTCATATTAGCCCCAGTGGAAGCACTTCATACTTCAGTTCAGCCCCAATGCATGCACTTGTGCACTGTGGTAATGCGTGCTGCCACGAGGCATGGCAATGCACCTGTTCTATGTGTAGTACATTGCCATTCATTGTGAATACCACCCCAATGCAATGTACAGTATAGCACAATGCACTGCATGGCACCACAAGGCATATAACCTGTGCTGAGGCATGCTGTTAAAAAAAGAAGGGTCATGCATTTTATTCATAATTTTAGACTGTAATGTCTGTGGGCCCAGTCTTTAAAGGGATAAAACATGGGGAAATGTGCAAGTATTGCACAGAAGTTACTTCCCTCCATCTTCCCTTACTGCTTGCCCCGATCACAATGGGTCAGTGGGGTACAGACAGCCACCATATTTTACTCTCTATAGGGTTTCTTTAAAGGATTTGCATGACTCCCCCTTCATCGGGGATCGAGGGGAATGAGACAATGAACCAAAGTATGCAGACGCTAAAATCAATGTACAGTTGGGTGTTATTGCAGTGTGTGGGTTTGCACAACACCTGGCTCTACCATCTGGACTTGAATTTTACAGTGTGGGCCTTTAATTTTAGACCCGTTCATCCTCATCACAACCCAAAATAATTGTAGAAATCCTTCAGTGCGTGGAAGCGTCCAGCTCAATATTCAGATTCTCTCTAGTTACACCACCATCATCATATCATTGGATGATAACAATACAAAATAAATATATCATAATTCTTCAGGGTCCCTGCGCCATTCACCATTTGTAATGATCTGAAGCACATGTGACCGACACTATGAGAAGTCAACGTGGATCTTTCTGCAGAATCTGTATTTTAAATTTTTTTTTAATGTATTACAGAAAGGAGGTCAGGTATATTTAACACAGGCCCCCTTTATTAAATGTGATCAGCTATTTGCCACTATTACATAATCACAACCTGATAAAAGGCTATAAGCGGATGTTGTTGGGAAACACCAGTCATAAGACGCTATAAACCCGGATTAACCCTTTTATGACCCGATTTTTTAGAAGCCTAATTGCCCAGACCAAGTTTAGGAGCTTCAGGCTAGGCTCACACCTAGGCGATTCAGATGGCGAGCTGTTTTCTCACGTTTTCGATTGTGCAACTTTTCATTGTAAACTGCGCGATTGTCGCACGTTTTTCAATGCAGAGATGTGTATGGGACCCAAACCGTGCGACAACTGGCCAAAAATAGCTCCCGCAAAGGTGTGAGCAGCCTCCATTGACTTCCATGCAAATCTGTGTTTTGCGCGATTTCGCACGACTCAAACCGCACCATAAATCGCCTAGATGTGCACCGGCCCTCAATATGCATCAGTTAACTGGATAATAATTCTGTAACCAATTTGTCTGCTTGACAGCGGCTCTGAGAACAAGGAAGACGCACAATTGTACAATCCAAGTTCTCCATGCACATCAATGAGCATTTTACATCGGTGCTGACAAGGTTGTATTGGGGTCATGAAGAGGTTAATGAGCCATTGAGAATGTATATTTATGACCTGTAGGACAGCTCCTATGAACCATTTATATGTTGGAAGGCTAATATAGCATGAATTTGCGGGAGGAGTCTGCGCCTCCTTACCTCTTGGGAGTGCTTGGGAAGGGAGGTCTTCCGAGCATCCCTCCCACCCGTCCCTTGGGTTCCACAGTTGGGACTTCACTTCACTCTTTCACTCTCTCGGAGTATGCCCCCTTATTGGTATTACTGTCCACCCATACCATGGCACACCTCAGGTCCTTGTCATTCATAATCATGTGTCATGGGAAATGGACTCCTAACACAAATTATATTTGTTATATGCGGTGTATATTGCACGATCTTATTGATTTGTAAAAAAATGCCTGGGACATAATATTTCAGATTAGGGATAAGCTCAGCCAAACCCAGTCTGAATCTGGCCTCCTTCAAAACACGGAAGTGCCACGAGCTACCCACCCAATCAGCTGTGGGCTGGGGCATTCCCCAACCCACAGGTGCACATATACAAATACATATACAGATGCTTGTGCTGATATCATTGACATGAGATGGCCACATGGGAATATTACTGTAGGTCGGTGTCATTGACCAAATATAGTAATGTGGCCATATAAGGTCAATGACATCCGAATGGGTCTAAACACGAATTTTCGTTACGGCAACATGAGAGCCATACACAGTAAATACATATAATACTAAAGCTGAGGCTCCCAGACCCGAATGGCATTCAGGATCCGAATTTCCAGATGGCATTTGGGAGCTCCTCAGGGGCAGGGCCCTCCTTACCATCTTGTCTTGAATTGTATTGTAACTGTTATGTCTTCCTTATATTGTAAAGCGCTGCGCAAACTGTTGGCGCTATATAAATACTATGTAATAATAATAATGCCCCTCCACTCTATCCATCCCCCCCCATCCCCCCAAAAAAATGTTTCGGGTTCAGTTGCACTTTAATTTTACTACATTGATCTATAAATGCATTTATTTACATTTTTATTACATAAAATATGTTATGTCGGATAAATATCGTACTTTTATATTTTCAGCTTTCTTCTGGGTAATATACCCACACTGATGAAAGCTATGAAGGAAGACAGCCTAGTGCATGAGCTTTTTCTTCGGTGGTAAGTTTGTTACGCTTCCTGTTACAGCCGAATGATGAAAATCGATCGGTGTAACAGCAGAGAGAGTAAATCTGGCCCTGAATAGACCCCCCATGTGTCCACCCCTAACATTCATTTTTTTCCCTGCTTCTGACCTGCTGAGCTATGACATCCTGAAGAGACAGAGTTCATACAAACAGATCCTAACTTTATATAAATGTCCCACTTGCATATGACTGTTTCTGACATCACATTGGGGGTTATGTTATAGGACCAGTTTAGGAGCAATTAATACTCAGCTGACTTCCTTTTCAATGGACACCAATAAACACTTATCATTATATGAAATGCGTTCCATCCTTCATGAAGTACAGATTACATAATGACATGATATTCACAGGCAGCCTTTTTGACTTTGTATTTTTTTGTTTTTTTAGGTCACAGACCAACGGCCCAGTTTTTCGTGTCTATGCTTTACATAGGGTTATGATATTAGTGACCAGTCCCAACGCTGTTAAGGTAATTTTCCTTATACTATACCGGAGAGCTGGAACATACAATGCAATGTGTGTGGTGGCAACTAATAGGTAAATTATCTGTAGAGAAAGGTCTAAAGGCAAAGTCCAGCTTTTAAAACAAAGAAGCAATAAATGGATGCACACCCATCCATAAAATTACAAAAATGTTCATTTATTATATTTCTTCATTAGAGATAAAGGATTGCAACCTTTGCTGTGGTTCCTGCAGACTATTCCGCCCAGCACTTGCCAAAACTGAGGTACAGACTTTCAGTACCCGAGGGCGAAGGAAGTGTCAGTGGACTAAAGTGGGGTGACTTCATCTTACTTGTACTCCATTGAGAACATGTCCCTCTGCCGCAAAGGTAGATGGGAGTTGTATTCCCTCTATTCCTGTCAAAGGGTCTGTGAATGGATGATAAAGCTGTCAGGGCAAAGTCATGCACAGGCATGTTGAATTCAAAAGATTGCAGGGAGGTGAACCCGCAATTCAGGTAATGGGGGGAGGGGGTTGAGCTTGGGGGGTTTTTCGGGATGTGACCATGTTTCTACACCCTGATTATGAATGTAACATAAAACATGCTGAGAAGACTAAACTTAGCCTTTAAGATACACCAGTAATGAGAGGCTATAAAGCAGGGGTAGGCAACCTTGCCACTCAAGCTGTAGTGGAACTACAAATCCTATAAGGCATTGCAAGACTCTGACAGCCACAGACATGGCTTCCGAAGGGATGTCTTGTCTATGGTGAAACTTCAAATCCTACGTCATATTGGGATCTGTAGTTTCACCGCAGCTGGGGTGAAAACGTTACCTTCCTAGAGTCTAGAGGCTGCCTGGTTGGCATACTGATCCGATGACATCAATACTTTGCATCACTGACCTGGAACAAGTGCGCATATAAAGAAGTTCTGGTTCCACTCTGGCTTTCTAACTTGTTTGCACCAGAAAGTATTGAAGCTGGAGACAACCATGACATTCTTACAAAGTGGTCAGCAGTGGCAGCCAGGCAGAGGGAGGGAGGAGAGAAATGTCCCAAATGGGGATAACGTAGAAAATAGTAAGTCCCTCTGCACTCCTCACAGCGCTCCCGGCCCAAGTACTTGTAGTGGTGCTCGCTGTGACAATCACGGATGGCACCGTGCAACAATCAGTGGAAAGCAGAAATCACCAGCACGTTTATAGCGACGTTTCGGGACCACACAGGATCCCTTACATTGTCGCCCTGATGAAAGGATCCTGTGCGGTCCCGAAACGTCGCTATTTTGTACATGACAATTGACGATTGGTCCGATTGAATGGACATCAATCATATTTGCTGAGTGCTGGTGATTTCTGCTTTCCAAATGGGGATAAGACAGATATAAAAATAAAAGTTGAAAGAGTTCCTCTGGAGTTGCCATAGACGTGAGATGATGATGAGATTCTGCAAATGCCAAATTTCTTTTTTGGAAACTTGGATAAAAATATGCACATTGATATCAGCTGAGCCAGTTGGGGCATTCAGTGAGCCAATACTGAAGAGAAGAACAACAATTGTCAGCTGGAAATTCATACGTGGCAGTCCATCTCTGTGCGTGTCAGGCAGTGCCGTGGACTCGCAGCGGGGGTAGGAACCCGCTGGCAGGAAGCGGATCGAAAGATCCAAGTGCAGGGTACAAGAGGGCAAATCCAAAGGGGTAGTCAGGCCCAGTCCGGGTCAAGGCAGGCAGCAAAGGTTCAGGAGCGGTAGACAGGCCAAGGGTTCGGTAACTAGGAAGTTCGAGTGAGGGTTCAGGAAACAGCAGCAGGAACAAACAAGGGGCTAGGCGATCACACCATAGAGGTGGAATAACTCAGCAACAAGCCAGGGCTCTGACCAGGATTTTGTAGCCAGTGGGAGTTAGGGTTGCCACCTGTCCAGGATTCACCCGGACAGTCCGGGTTTTGAATGCTGTGTCCGGGTTTCATGGCAGCAGAAACCCGGACACATGATGTCAGGCAGACAGGGGCAACCAAAATGAACATAGGGATTACTGGCCCCCCCACCGAAAATAGTCTCAACTGTGATATTTACATATGAATGGGGGCGCTATTTACATAAGCAAGGACTCGTTCTCCCCAAAAAATTTCCGCGCGTCGCTCGAGTGTGTTCGGGTATTGCTTGAAGAAAAGGTGGCGACCCTAGTAAGATCACCCCCTGGTTACTGAGGCAACCAGGAGGCTTCCCTGCCCAGGAGCCAATGGCAGGGTGAGAGAGATGGAAAGTGCGTCCTGGCGCCAGGAGTTCTGCCAGGCTGAAGGAGCGCCCGTGCCCTGCACCGTACCCGTCGACCCCGAGGAGAGGTGACACCCCTGGTTTCCTGACAGTGAAAGACTTTGGTGGGGCTTTCCAAATGACCTGAATCTTATAATATACTGATGGTGGAACATATACAGTAGAAGGGCATCTAGGAACCTAGGAAAAAAGAAAATAATGCCAGCCGATTTGTGACATTTGTACAATTCAGGGATTTTCAGTTCAGTAAAAACATTTCTCTTTATACATTTCAGGAAATCCTGATGTCTCCCAAATCCACAAAGGACTTGGTCTACAAGAAAGCATTCTATCTTTTTGGTGAAAGGTCAGTACTGGTTCTCCAATGTACAAAGATCCTCTAATCCTCTCCTAATGGAAATGTTTCTTCTGTTTGTTGAAATACGTCTTTGGTATACATTATATCTGTTACCACCTAGTCTAAGATAGGGGAGGCCAGCACTGTTCTCCTGACCAAAAGCCAAGACTTGGTCATCAGAGGTTTGAGGATGGGCATTTAGGTGGAGTAGGTGAGCCAGTGGATTGGCTTTCATTCTGATCCTACCCTGCTTCTACATGCTCCACCATCGCCACCGCTCACCAGCCTTAGGTGGCGAAGTCTAGGGACACCACTGGAGCCAATGGCAACATTATCCTTGCCTAGAGGAGCAAGTGGGAGGGAGTACCTGCAGAAAAGGGTACTTGCCCCCACTTCCTCCCCAAAATCTCATGTGATATTGCTATAGGGAGTGTGTGTGTGTGTGGGGGGGGGGGGGGGTGGGGGGGAACAATATTCTGTTTTTTTTGGGGAACTACAATTTGAGTGGGAAGTTCTTTAAAGTGGACCCATCAGTAATTTTACAAATTTGCATGAATACATTCCTGACAGGTCAGCAGTATGATTTGAGAAGTTCCACCATTTATCATTAGGCAGGCCTGATTGAGCCGCAGTCTGTGACTTTGCCTCGGTTGACATGATGGCGTCTCACACTTTGAGAAACACTACAGAAGCCGGTTCCTCAGTGATTCAGCCTCCAATGTTTGTTGATACGTCTTGCAGGTTTTTGGGGGCCGGCCTGGTGACAGATCGTGATTATGAACATTGGCACAAACAGAGAAGGGTGATGGATCCCGCCTTTAGCAGGACGTAAGTAAAAGCTGAAATCCGGGCTTATTGATTATTGAACCATGTGCATTCCTAATTTAATTTCAGTTTCCTATGTGTATTGCCTTGTGGAGAAATCCAGCGTGAGACAACTCCTGCACTTTGCAGCTTCCGTTAATAAAGACCGGTCACTGCTGCCCTCTCTCCTGGTGTAGGGTGACTGGTCTTGTCTCTGCCCCCTCCTCTAATAAAGACTGGTCACTGCTCTCTCTTTGTGCATGGTGACTGGTCTTGTCTCTGCCCCCTCCTCTAATAAAGATCAGTCACTGCTAGGGTTGCCACCTTTTCTTCAAGTGAAACCCGAACACTATAACCACATGCGGACATATTTTTATGGGGGGAATGTGTAGCGGCTTAGTCATATGTAAAAGGTACCACCCATTCATATATAAATATCACAGTTGAGACTATTTTCAGTGGGGGGCCAATAGCCCCTATCTTAATTTTTGGTTGCCCCTGTCTGCCTGACATCTTGTGTCCGGGTTTCAGTTGCCATGAAACCCGGACACAGCATTCAAAACCCGAACTGTCCGGGTGAATCCTGGACAGGTGGCAACCCTAGTCACTGCTGCTCTCTGTCCTTGTGTAGGGTGACTGGTCTTGTCTCTGCCCCCTCCTTTCATAAAGACCGCTCACTGCTGCCCTCTCCTTGTGCAGGGTGACTGGTCTCGTCTCCTCCCCCTCCTGTAATAAAGACCGATCACTGCTGCTCTCTGTCCTTGTGCAGGGTGACTGGTCTTGTCTATGCCCCCTCCTGTAATAAAGATCACTCACTGCTTCTCTCTCTCCTTGTGCTGGGTGACTGGTCTTGTCTCCGGCCCCTCCTGTAGTTTTCTGATAAGGCTATATGCAGTCCCATAATGATATCATGGATACCTTTATGAGATAATATTTCGGTTTGTAGATGCATTTGGTGCCCACAAAGGGAAATTTATATTCTTTGTGGCTACTGAGAAATATATATTAATGAGAGTTCTTGTGGTCGGGGATCAGCTTTAAAGAAACCCTTTCAGTTCCCTAAAATAAATTCAAATGGCTGGTCCCTGCAATAGAAGAAGTATTATACTCATCTCATTAGGGGTCCATGTCTCCCACCTGACCTCCATCCAATACTGTGGGGTGTGCTGGATGTCAGAGTCTCATCACTGCACACTGTGGCTTTACCCCCACCAGCCGCTACCTAAGTCACAGCTGCAGGGATATATGAGTGACATAGGAGCCAATGAGAGTACCTATAGCAGGTATTGTAAAGGCAGAGGGATCCAACCATTGGCGGAACTACCGCCGGTGAAGCCGGTGCTCCGGCATCGGGGCCTCAGCCTGGGGGGGCCCAGCACAGTCCCTGTGCATAGATGGTGGGACTTGCCGGCCGCCGGATAGCACCTAAACCTACAGGGGTAGGTTATCATTAAAATAATAATTATTTGTAGCCTAATGTTGTATAAAGTACTGTTGCAGCAATGCAGAATGGCACCCTCTATAGAGGACTACAAATCTCAACAGTACTTTATATAACAATAGCATTTCTGTATAAAGTATTGCTGGGATGTGTCGTTCTCTATAGCCTGTGCCATTCTGCATTGCTGTAAATATTAGGGATGCACCGATATTTCGGACGCTATCTGCGGGAGGAGAGCGCCGTGTTTGTGTTTTTTTTTGGGGGGGGGCCCAAAAACAAATCTTGCACCAGGGCCCTTTGTTCCTTAGGTCCGCCACTGGATCCAACACACCCAGAAGTGTCAGCTGCGGAATATTCTAGCACTGTCTCTAGCTCAGCAAAAAGGCGAAGATCGGAGTCAGTGGTGGTGTCAGTGTTCACTATTGTACATGTCATTTACAAAGCTTTATTTGAACCTGAAGTTTGTTCTGCTTATATTTTGCCTTCCTTGGTTCCTCCTTTCCCCCCTCATCAACATGCTAAAAACATTTTAAAATAAAAATGCTCCATTTTCTTTACCGACAGTATTTTATTACTGGGTCTCTGTGCTTCTTTATGCAGATTATGGCTGGTGGGAGGAGTTATACAAATATCAAAAGTCTATAAGTAACTGTGTAGCAATGCTGTCCTCTTCTTTGCAGGTATCTGACGGGAATGATGGGGACATTCAATGAAAAAGCAGAAGAGCTGATGGAGCAATTGGCAGGGAAAGCAGATGGGAAAGCAGAATTTGCAATGCATGAAATGATGAATAAAGTGACTCTGGATGTCATTGCGAAGGTAACCGGGATCATCTCATCCTCAATGACATGCAATAGCAGTGACGTCACCACACTTGTATTCCATTGACACTTCCTCCCATGCATGTTGCTGAATGTCTGTACCTCTGAACGGACAGGGACGGGAGGAAGAGTCTGCAGCAGTCAGAGCATTGCACCCGCAATCTACTATCCGCAGTTACAATACGTTACTGACTCCAATGCAAAAAAAATGCTAATTTTATGACGGATAACAGATCTGGAACCTGCGTCTTAACAAAGAAGTCAGCAAAGTCAGCTGTATACAGTGGGGGGAATTTATCAAAACTGGAGCAGACAAAATTTGGAGCAGCTGTGCCTGGCAACCAATCAGCTTCTCTCTTCAGTTTGTTTAGTTAAAGGAGAACTATGAGGGGAGTGCTTTTCACTCACCTCATAGTTCTAGCCGACCTGTGACAATGAGACTGTCACATGTCGGCTCACCTCTCGATCCTGTCACGGCTCTCTGCCGTGACAGGGGAGGGGCTGGATTCCCCCCTCCCTCCTCCGATCCGCCAGCGTTGACTGGCGGATCGGACGGGGGAGGGGCGGGTACAGCTGGCTCTGCTTCTAGATAGGCAGAGCCAGCTGTCACTGACGCAGCTGGGCGGATCCAGACACAATTGTCGGGATCCGCTTCCGCTGCGGCGTCTCAGTATACCGCGAGCAGTAGCTCACGGTATACTGAGCTTAGGGTGACGGGAGGACGCTAGTTTGTGTCCTCCCGTTACCCTAAGGAGAATTATGGGGAAAAGCCTTAACCCCATAGTTCTAGTTTAAGATCTGAAAATGAGAGAGAGAAGCTGATTGGTTGCCATGCACAACTGCTCCAGATTTTGTCTGCTCCAGTTTTGATAAATTCCCCTCAGTATATTCCTTGTCCAGCAGGTTATTCATGCCTATGGTTGTTTTAGATTAGAAATCTGTGTTACGGAGAAATTCCTAAATACATAAAATACATCATTATGATAAAAATCCATTTTGGTCCATATTTAGGATTTTTCCTAACGCTGACATTTCGTGTTATTTGCAGGTCGCTTTTGGAATGGATCTGAACTCTCTGCATGATGATCAGACCCCGTTCCCTCAAGCCATTTCCACGGTCATGAGAGGTTTGGCCGAAACCCGAAACCCTCTCGCAGAGGTTGGTGTGTTTCGTGTGCGGTTAGGATTGCGCCATTGAAAATAAAATCTGTAATTTGGCCCAAGCTGGGGAACGTAAGAGGTTCACTTTTACTATATGAAGCATAAGCAGTGTGTACTTACCTTCCACTCTTGTCTGCTGGTAAACCCAAGATGTACCTCCTAATTCCAGCAGGTATAGGAGAACATTTGCCACTGCTCCACAATGTATACATTGGTGCCACGGTGGTCAGTTGGCAGACCTAAATGCTGCCCTGAGGTAATAGCGGGAAGTAAATGGAAGGTAAAGTTAGATACGGAACCTGATCACCTAAAGGATAACTTGAAATGTAAATACATCAATAAATACAATACACACCCAACAGGCATGGTGGGAGTCTTTGCTAATGAGCACAGCAGGTGTACAGACCCAGGAACACAGCACAGTGATTGTGGGTATCCCTCACAATGTGCACAGCAAGTGTACAGACCTGAAGATTTAGCGCCGGGATCTCACCAATAGAGTAAGATTATGTGATTGTTTAATTATTCTCTAAACAGTACAGCCCAGGAAAACGAGGCTTTATCAGGTCCGTCCGGGACAGCGTTCGGCTCCTCCGCCAGACCGGCAAGGAGTGCATTGAGAAGAGACAGAAGGCCATGCAGGATGGAGAGGAGATACCGATGGACATTTTATCACAGATCCTCAAAGGCGCATGTAAGTCAGTAGTTTGCAACGCATACTTCACTTTGCCAACAAACAAGGTAATGGATTTGTGATTCAGAGCGCTGTAAATTTACAACAACGCACAGTAACACATTGTGGATTAACCTTGTGTAGTGTTCCCATTTATAGTCGCTTGTATCCCAATGCACATCAACAGTGTTAAAGTATATAGAAAGGCAAAACTTGTTTTCCCCATTTTAGATAGAGTAAGAAAGGGTTAAACTCATCAGCTTATTTACATACAGTATGTGCCATCTATGTTCCATTAAGGAGGTTTCCGTTTGCTTCCTGTACTTGGGAAGTAAACAGAAAATGGGAAGTGAGAGGAAATCTCTCCAAAGTGAGATATTTCCCTTCCTAAACAAGTGTCACTGGAACAAGTGACCCCATTGCAAGTTTTCCCCTTTATTCCTGCTCACCTTCAAATAGACAGGGAGAATCTCACCCGTGCGGAAAGAGTTTAAAGTGTAAAAGGTGCCCATACACCTTACGATTATCGGACGAAACTTTTCGTCCGATGATCGAATAGTCGTACGACAGCCCCATCCTGCCCCGATGATCGCAAGATTAATTTAGCCGTAATTAACGAAAAGCACCTGGACGAAATGCGGTAATTGATTTGTCGTATTTTCGTTCGCGCATGCGCAGTGTAGTTCGTACGACTTTTGACGGACGGAAACGCCAGCAACCTTACGACAATCGTACGATCGAGCAAAGTTTTCAAACATGCTTGACCGTCAAAAGTCGTACGATTGTACAGTAATGTCGGTCGGACACTGCAATGCACACATACGATTATCGGACGAAAAGTCGATCGCATACGAAAATCGTCCGATAATCGTAAGGTGTATGGGCACCTTAACTCTGCTCTGGCTCTGATCAATGTACACTAGACATGTGCGATTTGTGTCGTTCCGAATCGAAATTCGGACGAATTTTCGTAAATTCGGACATTCGGATGTATCCGAATTCCGAATTACAGACATAACGAATGCAAACGAATCCGAATTTCCATTTCCGAAATTCGGTAGCGTTCGCACGAACGTTCGTTTCGTTTTCTGTTCGTATTCGTTTCTTATTCGTTTCGTTCGTTGGAGCAAAGTGACATTAGAGAAGGAGAAAAATATTTTTTCCCCCTCAAATGTCACTTTTGCTGCAAACGAACGAAACGAATAAGAAACGAATAAGAACAGAAAACGAACGTTCGTGCAAACGCTACCGAATTTCGTCCAAATCCGAATTCCGAATCCGAATCGACTTTCACACCCGAATCCCGAAAAACGAAATAACACAAATCCCAATTTAAAACGAAACGAATTTTTTGGCAGTGCACATGTCTAATGTACACTGAAATATACGGCCCTGCATATACAGTATATTAGAATAACAATGTAGCACAGTGTGAGAGATCCATGATCCCTCCAATAACCCCACATGTTTTTGTCCTCACAGCTTTTGAGAAAACATGTGATATGGAAATTTTATTGGATAATTTTGTCACCTTCTTCATCGCTGGTAAGTAAAAGGTTTATCTTACTAACCAACCACTATGCTTATGCTTATGAACCGCTGCAGGAAACGTGAACATGGCAAGAATACAATATGGTGCATACGGTGGTTATGGTGGCAATTGATTCCGAGATCCCAGCACCATAACACCACAGAGCTCAAAGGGTTTGATTGATAAGGAATCCACAGCGCGAATGGCCCTGTGAATATCTGTAAATGTTCATTTGGTGTGTATATCTAGTGGCCATGCAATAGTACAAACAGAATGTCAAAGTTTATTTCAAATTAGGGATGCACCGATACCAGTTCAGATACCAGTGCCGATACTTGGCAATTTCATGATAACTACCGGGGGTTGCAGCGGTGGCAGCTAGGACCTAGCTCTGGCTCTCCACCACTGTCCTAAAATCATTAGTCAATATTGTTTTAGAAAAACTGTCACATGACACTAAACAAAAATGTATCAGTACTTGTATCTGTGAGTACTTGGGCAAGTATCAGTACTTGTACTCGCAAAAATGGTATAGGTGCATCCCTTTATATATGTTTATAAAAACAAAATCATACATTAGAACAGAGATGTACAAATCCCAGGAGCTCTGTATGCTCCATACAAATGACAGCTGCCTCCTAACTATTTAATGTTTCTCTAGTCTTGGAGCTCAAAAAGTATCTGTACTTGTACTGAGTACTGTACTTGGTATCCCTATTTAAAATTGTAAAGGAAAAACTAAACAACATTCGCTTGTGCATGTATAGGCTCAGAAAAATTGTTCACAAATATTTGCAGGGCAAATGGTCCTGCAATATCTTTATAAATCAACTCCTAAGCCACCATACTGAAATAGTAAAGGTCTTGTATAAGAACCAGTTGTCTTCTTTTATGGTAACTGATTGCTTACTAATCTCTAGGACAGGAGACAACAGCCAACCAGTTATCATTCGCAGTGATGGAACTGGCACGACATCCAGAGATATTAGAGAGGTAAGTCACCCAGGATCCTTTGGATGCTGCAAACAATGCGGTGATAGTATATATACCAGACCTTTCAACATGTCACTTAAAATGTTCTTGTTTTTGGATTTGTCCATCACTCAGGAAGGAATCTTTCTCCACGTCTGCATTCTTCACGTTAATCTACATGTAGAGGAGGATCATTTTTTTAAGACCTGCAAATTTAAAAAGATTGGTGGCATGGGTGGGCAGTCATTGAAGAAGTGTACTATCACATCCCCTGTAGTCAGTGGAGAATTGCACCAGTACAGTGGAGGTCATTGGGGATTTGTTCCAATACAGTGGCGGTCAGTGGAGATTTGTACCAGCACAGTGGTGGTAAGTCCAGAATTGTCCCAGTACAGTGGAGGTCATTGGGGATTTGTTCCAATCCAGTGGCGGTCAGTGGAGATTTGTACCAGCACAGTGGTGGTAAGTCCAGAATTGTCCCAGTACAGTGGAGGTCATTGGGGATTTGTTCCAATCCAGTGGCGGTCAGTGGAGATTTGTACCAGCACAGTGGTGGTAAGTCCAGAATTGTCCCAGTACAGTGGAGGTCATTGGGGATTTGTTCCAATCCAGTGGAGATTTTTACCAGCACAGTGGTGGTAAGTGGAGAAATGCCCCAGTACAATAGTGGTCAGTTGGCAATTGCACCAGTACATTGGTGGTCAGTGGAGAATTGTACTAGAACAGTAGTGGTCAGTGGAGAAGCAACAGTACATTGGTTGTCAGTGGAGATTTGTACGAGTACAGTGGGGGTCAGTGGAGAACATTATTGTACTTGCCATTACACTGGTGGTCAGTGGAGAAATGCCCAATACACTAGAGATTTATATACATATGAAAGCTACAGAAAAAGCACCACTCCTCTAAAGGAAACAAAATTAATTAATCCAAGACAAGCATTTCCAAACTGCACTGACAGTTCAAATTCACAGATTTAAAGGTGTTTATTTTTTCATTGAGTTTCCTTTTTTTAAAATGGAATAATTATAAAACATGTAACAATTTTTTACCTTGCAGAGTTCAGGCCGAGGTGGACGACGTGATCGGATCCAAAATAGACATTGGATATGAAGACCTGAGCAAACTGGATTACCTGTCCCAGGTATGTATGAACTTCTTCTAAATTGTAATCTTAGTTCTCTGCCTACCTGTCGGAGTTTTTTGAAATAGGAGTTTAGTTAAAGCCAGCTTGTAATAGAAGCAGTTGTATATTTATCTTTCCAGCAGCCTGTGCCTTTAAACGGGGATATGGTTCAGATCTCTGGCCTCTGTAGGTATCAGAGTACATGCATGCTGTGGTTCCTTCCTCTCACCAGTGTGTCTTGCAGTGATAACCCCTTCATGGTTTTTATGCTCCATTTCTCAGGTCCTGAAAGAGACTTTGCGTTTATACCCCTCAGCACCGGGCACCTCCCGCTTACTGGAACAGGAGATGGTCATTGAAGGACATCGCGTTCCTCCTAATGTCACTTTAGTGGTGAGTCGCTATGTTCCGTTGAAGGCATTGACCAGGGCACTGCATGTAGAAATGCTTGAGAAGAATATTTTGAATAGAGCAACCAATCGGATTACAGATTTAATTATCTTAGTACAGGTTTGGAAAGAAAAGAAGCACCTGATTGGATGAGGGGGCTGCACAGAGACTGGGATGGGCTCTCTCCAATATCCTCATTAGATGCATGTTATAGGCCAGTGCCACCCTATAAACTGTCAGCTGTGGAGCATAACAAGGTACCCTATTTTTTTAATAACTTCTTATTCACCAACATGAAAGGTCCCATACATTGCTATGGGGACCCTCCATGCGCCCGCACGGGTCTGAATGGTCCGAACCCCCCTCCGCCCGAACTTCTCCCTTTTTGCCGCGCTGATCAGTGTGGTTTCCATACAGCGTTTTTATTTGCGTTTCAGCGCTAAAACGCAATTAAAAACTCCCAAAACCTGCTGTAAGGTTAATTGGCTCCTGTCTAAATTGGCCCAGTATGTATGCACTTTGATAGGGGCTTTAGATTGTAAGCTCCTTGACGGCAGGGACTGATGTGAATGTGCGACAATATAAAGCGCTTTGTAAATTGTTAGCGCTATATAAATGCCAGTAATAAATAAAAAATAATAAGCAGCCAACATGCTCCTGTGCCCACCTGTGAAACACTCACCTCTGACGTGTTTCACCCTCATGGGTTTATTTGTAAATTCATTAAAGGAGAACTATGAGGTGAGTGCTTTTCACTCACCTCATAGTTCTAGCCGACCTGTGACAATGAGACTGTCACAGGTCGGCTCAGTAGATCGGGAGGTGAGCAAACACATACCGGGTTCGCTCGCCTCTCGATCCTGTCACGGCTCTCTGCCATGGCAGGAGGAGGGGCTGGATTCCCCTCTCCCCGCTCCGATCTGCCAGCGCTGACTGGCGGAACGGACGGGGGAGGGGGCGGGTACAGCTGGCTCTGCCTCTAGATAGGCAGAGCCAGCTGTCACTCACGCAGCTGGGCGGATCCCGTCATCTAAGTCGTGATCCGCTCCGGCGTCTCAGTATACCGCGAGCTGAAGCTCGCGGTATACTGAGCTTAGGGTAACGGGAGGACGCTAGTTTGTGTCCTCCCGTTACCCTAAGGAGAACTATGGGGAAAAACACTGACCCCATAGTTCTCCTTTAATCTGAGAATTTCCTTTGGAGCGTGAATCGCTCCTGGTCAGCACCCACACTTAGCCCGGACTGGAGAGCTGCGGCTGGATTAGAGCAGTGGATCAATATTGAGATGAAGGATTATGGGTTGTTGCAATGCAAGCTTTACATGTTACATTTTACATCTCCAGAGGACTTTACATTTTCAGTTTATTTGAAACTTTTGCCAAATGAATACATTTTATGCTCTTTCTTTGCCTCGGCTGTCACTTGCTTCCATGCAATTCCATTATGGTCCAGGCTTCTTGAAAGCCAACGTCACCATTCTTTCTTGTATTCTTTGTAGTTCAACTTTTATTCCTTTGGGAGGATGGAGCAATTTTTTAATGATCCACTGAAATTCGACCCAGAGAGATTTGGTCCTGATGCCAAGAGGTAAGAGTTCCAGCGGTCGATCCGTGCGTATGCGTCAAACGACAACAAGTATTTTCTCTGTGTGGTTTCATATGAGTTGGAGATATCAGGTGTTAATGTTCTTCCTTCTATCTAGGCCATACTTCACATACCTCCCATTTTCTCTGGGGCCGCGTTCATGCATTGGGCAAGCTTTGTCTCAGGTAAGAACAGGCAATATTTAAAGGGGAACTAAACCACCTGTCCAAAAGAAAAATGTTGGTGCCCCCAGGAGCTTTTGGCCAACATGTTCTGGTATGCACAGCCTATTAACACATTATGGTGGTATGGTATGGTGCTGTGATGTCAGTACCCCTCTGTCCTTAATGCCTCCATCTTCTCCCTGTCTTCTTCAGGGTTCAGCATCTTGACGTAGTGCATGCACATGGGAGTTACCGGGACCGTACACATGCACAGCCAGGACCATACACTGAGCTGGGCATGTGTTGCCATTGCCAAGACCATACACTGAGCTGCGCATGTGCTGCCAAGACCATACACTGAGCTGCGCATGTGCTGCCAAGACCATACACTGAGCTGCGCATGTGCTGCCAAGACCATACACTGACCTGCGCATGTGCTGCCAAGACCATACACTGACCTGCGCATGCGCTGCCAAGACTGTACACTCTGCTGCACATGTGCTGCCAAGACCATACTCTGAGCTGGGTATTCGCTGTCAAGACTGTACACTAAGCTGCCCATGCACTGCCAAGACCGCACACTGAGCTGCAAATGCACAGCTGAGACCATACACTGAGCTGCGCATTCGCTGCCAAGATGAAGACGCTGTTCACAAAGTCTTCAGTCCAGTCATGTGATCCTGGGGGGGTTCTTTTCGCCCCTTCTCCGAGCGGGAACAGTCCTCCCTGATACGTTTGGCACTGACGTGATGAAACGACCCGTGTGTTTATGTCTGGACACTCAACTGCGGAGGTAGTTAATGTATTGGCGGGGCTCAGTTACGACTCCTTCCTTCACACTCCATGCAGTGGTTAATGGAGGGTTTGGAGTCAGTCACATCATCCCCCGTCACTTGGGCAACCTATTGTGTTGGTATGTATAGTAGGTTTAGGGCAGGTGTGTACAACATGCATCTCTGGTTAATCCTCCACAAGCTAAGATGAACTAAGTTCTGCAGATCCCCTGCATCCTGTTAGCAGTCACAGCACAGCAAGGTATCACTACATAGATCAACACAAAGTCACTTCCACAGGTTCAGACAATACGTATGAGTATAGAGATTTTTCCCAGATCAAGTCCCAGGTTCAGGTTATAACCTAACAGGCACAGACACAGCTCCCTCGGGAGTCACCAGCATAGAGCGGGTTAACAGTCAGCAGCAGGAGAGTCAAGGCAGACCTTGGCTGAATCAACACTCCCCACCTGTACAGCAAGTCCTCCAGCACAGCAGTACAATTAAACCTTCACAGATCTCCCAGTATGAGCAATACGTCTGTGGCAGCAAGACCCCTCACTACAATGTGGTTTGCTTGGCTACTTGCGGTTGTGGGGTCCACTGTTGGGTCTCGTGGTGCAGGATGCTAGAAGCAGTAACTCCTATGGGATGTTCGGCGTGCACCGTTCACAACGGTCAGACGCTGAACAGCCAAATCTGCTCCCTTAAATCCCTCCTCGCCGAGCGTGAAGGGGAGGAGCTGGCTGCCGTCCTGGACGGCCCTGAATGGGAGGAGCTGGCTGCCGTCCTGGACGGCCCTGAATGGGAGGAGCCTGAAGCCGAGCTGGCCGTGCGCGTCCCCTCCACACAGCGCTGGACCGTGGACGGGTAAGTCTGTTACACGTGATGATGTCAGTGTTGTTAGCTGCACTAGAACATTGTGAATGAAGGGGGCTGTGGTGATGTTCCCCTCCCCAGAGGGTGGCACATACAGTACATTATTAAATCCAGAGGACTGAGGGCATCTTGTGGCCAAGAAGAGGTACTGCAGGAGGCAGCTCCAGATTGAAGGTAACTATTGCAGCCAGAGCTCCTCTCGTTTTATGCTGTTGTCCAAGCAAGGGACTATATAATGAAATCAAAATTTAGCCTGGAGCTGAACTTTCAGGCTCAGCATGGTGAATCCACTTTGCATGAGAATAAAGAGTCTATCTGCCATTCTATTCCAATTTTTACCATTTTCTAATTTCTAAATTCCAAACCTCATCTTTGTTATTTCACAGATGGAAGCCAAGGTGGTCATGGCAAAACTACTCCAGAGGTTTGAATTCAAGTTGGCGGAGAGTCAAAGCTTTGACATAATAGACATCGGCACGCTTCGTCCCAAAGATGGCGTCATCTGCAGGCTCAGGCCTCGAGCAAATAAATAATTGTTAACATTTTATTCTGGGGTTCAGGTGCTCCTAAAAACTAAGACCACACAGGGACTCACATACACGCACGCACTACACACACACACACGTTGAACTTGATGGACCTGTGTCTTTATTCAACCTCAAATACTTGGTAACTTTGTATCATTCTAGTCATTAGTGATATTAATTTACAAATATACGTGTTTCATAAATGCAGAATTAAAGATATTTTATAGCACATGTTCCTGCTGTGAGTACAAGCGTTACATCTGAACTCCGGCCTTCCCTTCACTCTTGCACACTTGTACCGGCTCCTCTCCTCTTTTAATACATATCTGCATCCCCATTGGGGAGATCTACCTTTACTTCCTGTGCTGGATATCAGGGGCGTCCCAAGGCCGGATGACACCCCCGTCCGTGATGTCATTGCGCGTGTGCGCGATGACGTCACCGTGCATGCACAGCCATCTTGGTGATACCTGCTGGGGGCCATCTTGGTGATGGACGCCGGCAGAGAGAGGAGGGGAGGAGGTATGCCGCTGGGTCCCTTCCTCTCTCCTGTAAGGGTCCATGACCGAGTGCCAGACTTTTCAGAGGGGATGACACCAAAATGACTGTAACTCATTTTGGTGTCACCCCTCCAATGATGTCACCCTGGTGCAGGCCGCACCCCTCTAGTGACGCCACTGGTGGATATCAGGTGGCACAAGAAGTGATGGGGACAGAGACAGCAACAAAAGCACATTTATTTATTAGAGCAATGAGGGATTTGAATGTCTATTAGGTTTTTTTTGCTTTCTGTTACTTCCTGTCTATTGACACCAGCACCCTCTCATATATTGGTATGGTATCATACTAGGACAGGAAGTGAGGGAAACTCACCCCAATGACAACAACAAAAAACAGCCTCAGGTTTTGACATTTACTCGCCCTATTGAAAAGAAAAAAAAGTATTAAATGGAGATGGGCTTAATAAAAGTGGAACAGATTGATTTTGGATGGCTGGGAAGTTCGACATAAATGCTCAGAGCTGCAGTACTGCCGCTAGACAGAGGGGTCGCTGTGTCTCCATTGGCCGAGATGGGTAGAGCTGCAATACCTTCTCCGACCAGAGGGGTCGCTGTTTCTTTATTGGCCGCGCTGGGAAGTAATAAATAAAGGCTAAGAGCTGCATTACCAACGCTAAACAAGAGAGGTCGCTGCTTCATTGGTGGCGCTGGGAAGTTCAATACAGAAGCACAGAGCTGCAGTATCACGTCCAACCAGAGGGGTCACTCTCTTTACTGTTGTGCTGGAAAATGCTATATAAAAGATAAGAGCTGCAATTCCACGTCCAACCAGACGAGTCGCTGTGTCTTTACTGGGCGGTGCTGGTAAGTGCCATATTAAAGCTCAGAGCTGCAGTACCACGGCCAAACTTAAGGGGTCGCTGTGTATTGGTCGCGATGGGAGGTCCCCTATATAGCCTCACTGCTGCAGTACCACCGCCGGTTAGAGAGGTCGCCATGACTTCATTGGCCGCGCTGGTAGCCCGAACAAAGACAGTCTTGCCAGCGGCGCGGGGGGCGGGGCTTCTCGTTGTCCGCGCAGTCCTCCTCCCCCGGCGGCCATGGCACTTCCCGGCATTCCCTATGAGCAGCGGCTACTCATCATGGCGGAGCCGCGGGAGAAGGCGCTGCAGGATTACAGGAAGAAGCTGCTGGAACACAAAGAGATAGACGGCCGGCTGAAGGAGTGTGAGTGGCGGGGAGGAGAGGGAGAGGAAAAACCCGTGACGGGGAGAACGTCTCACACCCCGCATACAATCAGCTGTGTCATGCCGGCTCTTGGGGAAGACTAGGCCGCAGCGCCTGTCACAGGAGCCCAGTGTCCCCCTCAGCCCCGCAGTGACTGAGAAGGTGCTTGAGTAGGGAAGCCTGTTGCCCATAGCAACTAGTCACATGAAGCTGGTACCAGTGCAGTGGTTGCCATTGTTCTTGGTTACTAGTCAAGTGACATGTTTCATTCAATGGAACTGATTGCTGGGGGACAGTGAACCCCATTTTAATCCACTTTAATGTATATCGGAGGCCAACACCTTTTATTTGTTTTTTTTATTGAAATTGTGAAATCTGACCTGGCCTTCCTTTCAGTCGGTTGTATCGGCTCCTCTCCTGGACTGAAATGACTTCCTCTGATTCCACTGCACACTGTGAGCTGCTCACCATCTGCAATAGAAGCTGCAGCAAGTGATTTTTAGTTTTTGCCATCTGTGATGTCACATCTTGTTCTGTAGATACAGGAATAGGGATAGGTTTCCAACGTGAGGGAGCTATTCTCTTGTCACGGGAGCAAGTGTCCCCTACTGGAGGATTCCC